>NW_007733895.1:16836-26978 GCF_000696425.1 Galeopterus variegatus
TGGCTGAGTGGCTGTTTATTAGTTGGAATCCTGAGAAGGCTTGTATTTCATTATCTTTACACAGTGGATTCCAGTCTGTTAATAGCAAGCCCGTTTTTGCAGCAACTTCTTCAACTGTTAAGGCTAATTCCCATTAAAATTTGCTTTTGAATATTATCAGAAGAGAGACAGAGTTGTTGCTTTTCTTTAGATAGACTGCCTGATTTCCTTGAAGCCTGTCCTGATTTCTTTTAGACCAAGCAAGAGTGTGCCAATTTGCAGGGCTGCCATCAATTTTAATATAAATGCTCCATACAGACAATATGTGATACCTATCAGCACAGCTTCTAAGCACTTAGCAAGGATAACAAGAAAAAAGAGGATAAAATTCTCTTGGGATTGTGGTCTATTGGTGTGTCAAGCCAAATTTTTAATTTGGAGAGCAATTCTGCAGAAATGAACAGAAACTCCTCTCTAGACATTTTAATAAGAATAACCCCCCGAGCCAATATGCAATTGAGTGCACTGCTTTCTAGTAATTTCATTTATACAACAGCTCCACAAGCTGTTTCTCTCTCCATATTCAGATAACCCTAGCCTCTAGGGTGACCATAAAGATGATATTTTAATAATGTGCCACATCTGTGATCAGAAATACTTAATGAAACACTCTCAAGATCATACGGTAACAAGCTTCAAAGAACTATTTTCCGGATTTAGGCAGAGCCAGTTTGTTGCTTGTGGTAACTTTCATTGGCACATTTTGCAATGTTGTCTGCAAGAAATCATAGCTAAAGATGAGGGCTGAGAGGGAGGTCCAGCCTATATTTCAGCTGTGAGGTCTTGCCAGCTCCCGTGGAATTTAGAGATTAGCCTTGTCCAATAGGAATGTAATGCAAGCTGTATACGTCATTTAAGATTTTCTGGTAGGGCCGGCCCGGTGGCACACTCAGTAGAGTGTGGCGCTTGGGAGCCCAGCAGCGCTCCCACCGAGGGTTCGGATCCCATATAGAGACCGGTCCGCTCACTGGTTGAGNACCGAGGGTTGCGATCCCGTTACCGGTCACGAAAAAAGACAAAAAGGAAAAAAAAAATTTTCTGGTAGCCACATTGAGAAAACTACAAAGAGGCTGGCTGGTTATTTCAGCTGGTTAGCCGAGGTCAAGGGTTCAGATCTCTGTACAAGCCAGCCGCCAAAAAGAAAAAGTACAAAGAAACACACAAAATTAATTCTAATAATACATTATATTTAACTCAATATATCCACAAGATTACCATTTCAATGTGTAATCAATATAAAAACATTATTAATGAGATATTTTGCATTTCTTTTTTTTATCTTAAGTCTTCAAAACCCAGTGTGCGTTTTACAGCACATCTCAGTTCAGAGAAGCCACATACCAAGGGCTCAGGGGCCATGTGTTTCTAGCAGCCAATGTATTGGCTGGTGCTGCTCTAGAACAAAAATCTCCTGAAAGGGTGGTTTGCAAGCACCTGCATCGAGAAAAACCCTAATACGAATGTGAATTCCTAGGCCCTATCCCCGACTTACCAGATCTTATCTCTGCGGATGGCACGAAGGGATTTACATTTTTTAAAACACGTTCCATAGCTGATGCTTTGCTTACTAAACTCTGAGAACATCCGTTAGGCTTTCTGTCCCAAATTTGCTTATAGCCCCGCAGCCATCACCACCACAACCACCATAAGACCCACCACATGGTCTTAATAACGAGTAGATGCATCATACACCCCAGCCCTTTCTTTCAGACATTCATCAAATGTTTGTTGAGCACTGATTATATGCCAAGCATAACAACATAGGCAAAACCTCTGCCCTTTGGGATTACGTTCTAGAGGGGGAGACAGACAATTAAAAAAAAGTAAAGGGGTAAATAAATGATCTAATTTCAGGTGGTGACAAGTTACATTATAAGGTAAAGGTGAAGGGATTTTGCAGCTGTCATGAAGGCCCCTGATCAGTTGACTTTAAGTTCATCAGAAAGGAGCTTGCCCTGAGTGGGCCTGGCCTAATCAGGTGAGTCCCTTGAAAGGGGGTATAAAGGTCATAAAGAAAAAGCACCAGTGAAGTTCTCCTGCAGGCCTTAAAGACACAAACTGCCATGCTGAAGAGAAAGCTGTGTCAGGGAAAGGACTTCTAGGAGCAGAAGGCTGTAGGCTTTAGTCCTACAACTGAATTGTGCTCATGACCAGCGAGCCTGGAAAAGAATCCAAGCCTCGAGACATCTTGATCACAGCCTAGTAAGACAGCGAGCAGATGATCCAGCCAAGCCCTGAGGGCCTCTGACTCATGGACACTGTAAGATGATAAATGTGTATTGTTTTGAGGCCCCAGTTTACGGGAATTTGTTTTGTAGCCATAGAAAATTAGCACCATAAGATCAGGGCCTCTGACTCATGGACACTGTAAGATGATAAATGTGTATTGTTTTGAGGCCCCAGTTTATGGGAATTTGTTTTGTAGCCATAGAAAACTAGCACCATAAGATCGTAACAATAGCTAGCTTTCAGTCGGTATATGCGCTGAACATTTTCAGTTGTTTTACCTCATTATTCCTCCCCCAAACCCCATGAGTTTGGTGTTATTATTATCCCAGTTTAACACATGCAAAAACTGAGGCTTAGGGAGAAGTCACAGAACTGAGGGTGGGATGGTGCAGAGATCCAGCCATACATCTAGAACTCTGAAGACAGACAGTCTACCACTACACAAAGCCACTTCCGATTAGAGAAGGGATCCCTGAGTCAGGAGTCCTGAACTGACACCCTCCTCTACGTAATTAGGAAGCACGCTCCACCCCCTCCTTAATGCTCTCAGCTGTGCACACTCCCCCAGGCTGCGCCACAGAGAGCCTCTGATGGTCCAGCACATCATCTTCTCTCCCTGCCCCCTGCAGTCCCCATGGCCAGGTTGGACAGCATGGCCTCTGGGGACTCAGGTGTCCCCAGGCTCTACTGGACATATTCTGGCCCAGTCCACCCTCAGGGTAACTGATTCATCTTGGTTTCCCGGGACTATCCCAGTTTTAAAACTGAAAGTCCCACATCCCAGGAAACCCCTATGTCCTGGGCAAATTGGGATGATCAATCACCCTACCGCCCTCCAAACCAAGCCCAGGTATGAGCAGGTTTAGGGGCCACTTCCACTCTGCAACTTGCCATGTGTTTCCTATCACCAAGAAGAAAAGAAATGCCCTGCTGTCTAGACAGAGCCGAGAGCAGAAGCAGCTGTCCTGAAGTGATCGGTGCCAAGAAGCTCCTGCTGGAGGAGCCAGTGCAAGCCTAGGAGGGACTTCAGCCCAGACCACCAGACAGGCCTGGAGGCCAGGTCCACATGGGGCCTTTCCCTTGAACTGAGACACCCTCTTGCCTTGACCATCACACATGAGGCACACTGATCCAGACTTCACACCTCACCAGACTCCACGTTCCATCAGCTCCACTTCCCAAGTGGGCAAGCTGGGGAGAGCTGGAGGAGGTTTCAAGTCCTGCTTAAGATTGTGATCATCATGATACCCACCTGGGGGATAAGGGGACTCATCTATCGCTGGTTACCCTAATTGGGAGTTCAGTGCTGATGAGTTTGACTCTCCTATAAGAGCTAGCTTTTCTCCGTTGAGTGTCCTGACTCTTGACTACACCCCATCTTCCAAATTGTGCTGTTTGTGCCAAGTGGCACCTGCTGTGACAGTAGCTGGATCACTACAAACATTTCCACAATATGAGAAATGGCTCAACACATATATTTCATTAAATATAGCCATCCAGCAACTCATGAACTCATTCATTCATTCATTCATTTGCTCAACCAATATTTGGGGGCACCTACAATGGGCCTGGCATTATCTTATGTTCTTGTAGAGAATTACAGCACATTGTAAACTGCATGATATGGTCAGTGTTTGGAGGAGGGAGGGTGCAGGAGGGTGCACGGTCAATAAAAGATCCTTAAGGAAGTCTATTTGTCCATAGGACAGATAGCATATTTTTTATTATCATCATTTAGGCTGAGGAAAACAAACCAGCATTCAACTGTAGAGAGATACTCACAAAAAACTCAACCATCAGCCTAAAATATGTCTCTGCAGTTTATTTCAGGAAAACATAACTCGGATCACAAAACATCTTCAGAGAGCGGTATAAGTCAAGAAATACGGAATGGACCTGAGTAACATAATGCCATGTTCCAGGGGCGGTGCTGACACGTTTCCTATCACCAAGAAGAAAAGAAATGCCCTGCTGTCTAGACAGAGCCGAGAGCAGAAGCGGCTGTCCTGAAGTGATCGGTGCCAAGAAGCTCCTGCTGGAGGAGCCTGGCAGTGCAAGCCCAGGAGGGACTTCAGCCCAGACCACCAGACAGGCCTGGAGGCCAGGTCCATATGGGGCCTTTCCCTTGAACTGAGACACCCTCTTGCCTTGACCATCACACATGAGGCACACTGATCCAGACTTCACACCTCACCAGACTCCATGTTCCATCAGCTCCACTTCCCAAGTGGGCAAGCTGGGGAGAGCTGGAGGAGGTTTCAAGTCCTGCTTAAGATTGTGATCATCATGATACCCACCTAGGGGATAAGGGGACTCATCTATCGCTGGTTACCCTAATTGGGAGTTCAGTGCTGATAAGTTTGACTCTCCTATAAGAGCTAGCTTTTCTCCGTTGAGTGTCCTGACTCTTGACTATACCCCATCTTCCAAATTGTGTTGTTGGTGCCAAGTGGCACCTGCTGTGACAGTAGCTGGATCACTACAAACATTTCCACAATATGAGAAATGGCTCAACACATATATTTCATTAAATATAGCCATCCAGCAACTCATGAACTCATTCATTCATTCATTCATTTGCTCAACCAATATTTGGGGGCACCTACAATGGGCCTGGCATTATCTTATGTTCTTGTAGAGAATTACAGCACATTGTAAACTGCATGATATGGTTGGTCAGTGTTTGGAGGAGGGAGGGTGCAGGAGGGTGCACGGTCAATAAAAGATCCTTAAGGAAGTCTATTTGTCCATAGGACAGATAGCATATTTTTTATTATCATCATTTAGGCTGAGGAAAACAAACCAGCATTCAACTGTAGAGAGATACTCACAAAAAAACTCAACCATCAGCCTAAAATATGTCTCTGCAGTTTATTTCAGGAAAACATAACTCTGATCACAAAACATCTTCAGAGAGCGGTATAAGTCAAGAAATACGGAATGGACCTGAGTAACATAATGCCATGTTCCAGGGGCGGTGCTGACATGAAATTATTTTCTTCCTGGAAAAGCAAGGTTAGCTCAAGCTGTGAGGCCCAGATGGCCATTNGCCTGGCATTATCTTATGTTCTTGTAGAGAATTACAGCACATTGTAAACTGCATGATATGGTCAGTGTTTGGAGGAGGGAGGGTGCAGGAGGGTGCATGGTCAATAAAAGATCCTTAAGGAAGTCTATTTGTCCATAGGACAGATAGCATATTTTTTATTATCATCATTTAGGCTGAGGAAAACAAACCAGCATTCAACTGTAGAGAGATACTCACAAAAAAACTCAACCATCAGCCTAAAATATGTCTCTGCAGTTTATTTCAGGAAAACATAACTCTGATCACAAAACATCTTCAGAGAGCGGTATAAGTCAAGAAATACGGAATGGACCTGAGTAACATAATGCCATGTTCCAGGGGCGGTGCTGACACGAAATTATTTTCTTCCTGGAAAAGCAAGGTTAGCTCAAGCTGTGAGGCCCAGATGGCCATTAGATTTACAGCTACCTAAAGAGGAGCAGAGTACTTTAAAGGGTTGAGTTATGGTGACTTGCAGGTATTGATTGGGTGAGAGCACCGGCCCTGTGCTCAGCAGACAGCTAGGGGATGAGAAGCAGAGGGGAGATGGTGGTGGTCACCGCCTTTATGTAGTTTTCAAAGTCACTTCCGAAAAAGAGGACGAGGAAATAATTAGATATACCAGCAAGGGACATGAGGAACAGGAACAGGATGATACGCTTCCCAAATATGTAGCCAGGGGTGCTGGAAAAGAAGGCAAGAGAAAACTGTAGATGTAGCAGAGATGACACCAATTTTGCAAAAAATGTTACCACTTCTAGGTGCATAGGGTTTAAATTATAGCCCCTTTTACTCAGCAATGCTCCATTTACCCATTGACTGCTCATGAAGGATGGAAGTGTCTTAGCTGCTATTAGTCATTGAACATATTTCAAAATCAAGCTCCAAGAACCCACGAGGGCAGCGGGTTCTGCTGGCCATCAAGCGTTCTGACTGAGGATTAGGAACACCATCAACTCATTAAGACCCTCTCTATGGCTGTCCCTCTCAAGGAGTATCTGTAAGAACCGTGCTGGTGGCCGTGTGTATAATGCAGGACTATGTTAGAAGTGATGGTTTAGATGAGCTGCTAAAGCTGGTGGAATCTCCAAGGTGCTTTGGCATTTGAGGGTTTGTTCTGTTCTCCTCAGGCTGCCTGGGAATAACTTGTGTTCTCATGAATGAGAGCTGGGCACACAGCAATGAAAGACAGGCTCTACATTTTTGAGTTCTCTCAAAGGCTCTAAATCCTAAGTGGTTTAGGCAAATTATCAGCCAGCGTCCGGAGGCATTTCCCCAGTGATGTGTGACTGCCTAATGCCCTGGCTTCCATCTTTCCTCTGCAGAACCCTCCTGTGACTCCTGTGGTTGGGCCCCTTTAAGTGGTGCTAGCAGTTTGCAAAGTCCAGTCAAATGACTCGTGCAGGGTGTTAGTAAAGATGCGGCCAGGGCACCCTTTGGCAATCAGGACTGCTCACTCAGAGCAGCCCATTCAACTGAACAGCTGAGTTTATGCTGCTGAGTCCCGTTTCTTGCTATAGAGAGAGCAGAATCTGGCTGCTCTCTCAGAGCAGGTTTAATATTAGAAATGTTATCTATTTGAAAGGCACCCCAAAGGTTCATAATGTAACTAATAATTTTCCTGCAGCAAGAGTGTCGAAGTCACTCAGCAGTTAAACATCAAGCTCCTCACTACTCTAAGTGTGGTCCGTGGACCAGCATCATCAGCGTCTGCTGGGAGCTTGTCAGAAATGGAAAATCTCAGGTCCTTCTCACATCTGGTGACTCAGCGTCTGCATTTGGACAAGCTCCCTCTGTGACTTACAGACACATTAAAGTTAGAAAGTGCTGCAGGCTGGCACCACCCTGCTCCTTGGCCAACTTTGTCCTTCTCTCCTTGGTTTCCTGTTCAAAGTCATGCCATGAAGTGAGACGTTCTATCCCCTTATTAGGGGGGTGGGGAAGGTTGTAAAAGAGAGTGTTGTGAATTGAACTGTGTCCCTCAAAACTCACATGTTGAAGTCCTGACCCTCAGAACCTCAGGATGAGACTGTACTTGGAGATGGTCTTTAAATAGGTAATTAAGGTAAAATGAGATCATATGGGTGGGCTCTAGTCCAATATAGCTGGTGTATTATATGAAAAAGAAATTAAGATGCAGACACACAGAGGGGAGACCATGTGAAGATACAACGAGAAGACGGCTGTCTACGAGCCAAGGGGAGAGGCCTCGGGAGAAACCACCCCTGCCAGCGCCTTGATCTTGGACTTCTAGCCTCTAAGACTGTGAGAAATAAACTTCTGTTATTTCAGCCACCTGGGCTGCGGTACTGTGTTGAGGCAGCCCTGGAAGACTAATATAGAGAACTGTCTGCTAGTGCTGGAAAAGGGACTGGAAAGAAAATGGAGGAATCCAAGAAAGGGATTTTTTTTTTTTTTAAGCCAGAGAATAGAGGGTTCGGATAAATTAAATTCTGAAAAGTCAAATATTGTCTGCTAGTGCTGGAAAAGGGACTGGAAAGAAAATGGAGGAATCCAAGAAAGGGATTTTTTTTTTTTAAGCCAGAGAATAGAGGGTTCGGATAAATTAAATTCTGAAAAGTCAAATATGGTGGTGGCTCAGATTTATCACATAGATGAAGCCACCATATGCTCATTACAGAAACGGGAAAAAGTGATTTGCAAAGCTGTTTTATGCCCGAGACAAAAATCATAGTGAAAAATGAGATGAAACGGAGTGATCTTGAACTTAGATGGGAGTTTGCAAAGGTCTCAAGGCATATCACCCCACAGGAGACAGAGCTGTGGTGCTTTAACTCTTCACAGGCCACACGGAGGGTGCGGAAGGTGAGAGGTCAGTCACAGCTCTGTCACCTGCAGGGCCAAGTGTGCATAAGCCCCGGGGCAGGCACCTCATCAGGTGCCTCATTAAGTCTCTCCAGCTTGGGGCTGGGGCCACAGCCCTGGGGGTGGGCATGGCGTGTGCCGATGAAGAACCTGCCCAGGCTCAGGCAGAGCCACAGAGAACCAGAAACGAGGCAGAGCACAGAAAGGAGAGCTGCGGCTGAGACAGTGCCCACGGAGAATCAGTAGCCCTTGAACTATCAAGACATCTTTTTTATTGTTTCTAAAAGTTGATACATAATTCTCTCTAAATGGGTGGGGAAGGTCAGAATTAAATTATTAAGCATCAATTACATTTCATTTAATTCTCACAACCACCTTGTGATCACGGACATATTATTAACTTCTTTTCCAGCTGGGGAAATATAGAACAGAGAGGTTGAGTGATTTGCCTAAGGTCACACAGACAGGGAGAGGCAGAGTGGGAATTCAGACCTGCAGTGTGAGGCCGGAGTCCTGCTCTTTGCACCACACTGACCTTCTGAGGCCTCCTTCAGGCTTTGGAGACTAGGATTTGGATATTTGTTTTGAAACAACCGTGTCCTCATGCAGCATAAAACTTACATGGGAACATAAAAGAGGCTTTACGCTAAACAGTTCCCATCTAGAATGTGCTGAAGCCTTCCAGGATGAGGTGCTGTGCTGTGGGAGATGATGAACCCAGGTGTCCAGAGACCTGAGTTCCAGCCCCAGCTCAGCACTTTGACCTTGAGCGAGTCACCCCCCACCACACCTCACCAGCACCACCTCCCACCCCACTTCCCAATGTGCCCAAAATATGAGGTAGGAACAGAAAATCTCACAGTCCCTTCTGGTTTAAAAATTCTGTTCTTTACAATAAGGACATGTCACTTTAAACCTGGTGACTTCTAAAGAAAATAAAAATTGTAAGCTCCGGGAGAACAGGATGTTGTCTCCTCCATTCTCTTATAAATCTCCAATAAATTAGAACATCCATAAATATTTGGCAAATGAATGCATCATTCTCAGAAAAGAGGCAGTGAACAGCCTTCAGTGATTCCCAAACTGCAGCGTGTATACAAGTAACCCGAAGAACGTGTTGAAATGCAGATTCCTGGGCCTCTCCTGGCAAAGAGTCTGATTCCATCCACCTGGGGTGGGGCCCAGGAATGTGTATTTTTAATAAGCACCCCAGGCAATTCTGATACAGTTGTTTAGCAGGTTTCACTTTTAGAAACACCAGCCTTCATATCCATGTTCGCACCCTGGACTTCCAAAAGAAGCAGGTTTTTCCTCGGACTCTGATGCAGTAACACCATGGTCCATATTTGGAGGAACCCAGAGACTCTAAAATATTGATGTGTCCGGGGAGAAGTGAGTGTGAGGCCTCAGTCCTCTTGCCTTTTGAAAACTAGGTCCATTATAATTTCTGCAGGGTGAGTTGTTGGTCTCACAATGTGCCCTGACTCTAGGAGATATCGTGGGTCTCCTTGAGGGAAAGGGCTCTGGCAGGTTCACTGTTATTCCCTCAGCAACTGACACAGTGCCTGGCACCAAGCAGGTGGCCAATAAGCATTTGCTGGATGAGGTCGAGTGAATGAGGAAAGAGCAGGCAACTAAGGAGAAGAGGGAGCCGGGAACCTGAGTCCACTGGCCTCAAGAGTCGCTGTCACTGCTCTACCACCATGCAGCTGGGAACCTCATGTTGCCAAGAGCCCCCAGGGGACAGGACTCTGCAGGATGGAAAGAGGGAGCAGCCTAGTGCCAGCCGGGGAAGGTAGGTGACAAAAGGCAATGACAAAAGGCAAATAGGCGTGTAATGTGACACTAGTTGCCACTGAGATTGAGCCCAGACAGTAGCTCAGAATGAATGTGGAGGCAACTAAGTTTCGTCCTTAGCTGCTGTGCTGCAGATGAACCAGACCGCACAGAGCCATGAACTTCTAGGACGGTAAAGGAGAAA
>NW_007733895.1:27735-31610 GCF_000696425.1 Galeopterus variegatus
AGGGCCTCCCAGAATGTATCCCTGGCTCTCAAAGCGCTACTGGTACATTAGGAATCCCAATCTCCAAGGAAATGGCGGCAGACTATAACTTGAACATTTCTTCTAAGGATCATAATTTATTTTCCTAAAATCTGGATTCCCCAGTCCCAGTGTGGTAAAAGGAGAGCGCTGCCTTGGGCTTCTGTCTGGCAGCGCCTGTAACCACACAGCGGTGACTCTATCTGTGGTCTCAGGTTGCAACTTATTGCATCTTACTTTCTCAACATTCTTTCTGCGGGTCCCCGGAAGATCTGTTACTCAAGAGAACTTAGCACAGGGTGCAAGCTTTAGTTCTCATTTCTCTAGACAAACAATGAAGTGTTTCACTTGCAAGAGGCCTGGAAAGCCAGACATAAAAAGTCACTCCAGCCCCAGACGTGATGGGTGGGAGGGGAGGGTGTGTGTTTGCAGCAATATGCAGTGCACAGCATTGAAGCACCCTTTGTAAGTCCAGCACCACGTGGCGGGGGGGAGGGGGTAAATGGGAAACTACTGGAGTCCACCAGCTGTATTGTCAAAGCCCTCAAAGCTCAAGGAGACAAGAGGAGGGATCCTAGTCAGCCCTCCCCCTCCCACCCAAGGAGATCCTACAGATCCTTAAATGCTAGTCAGAACATTGTCGTGAATTATCACTCTCCTGCTCAAAAGCATGAATGACTCCATGGGTCTTCAATAGTCCCAGTTACCTACCTCTGAGTTCTCTCTCCTAGATAGCCGACGAAGTACTTTTGTCTCACACACAAGTACATCAGTCCAGCAAAGGCGGCAGGAACTAGTGGAGAAATGAAAACACCTGGGTTAGTTTCATAGCCACCCAAACACACTATGTTAGCACGATGTTTAAACACAGTCATGACGCAACCAATGTTGTCACAAAATCTGGCAGTTTCTGATGGTTCAGGCCAACCTGTACTTCAGACAGAAACCCTAGGGCTGGAAGAACCCCAAGAACTTTAGTAGAATAATATTACCTTAAACCAGCATCATGGCATAGTCTACAACTGCTGCGGATTGAATGTCCCCCCAAACTTGTTGAAGCTTAAATTGTGTCCCCCAAAGTTCCAGGTATTGGAAACTTGTCCCCCACTGTGACAGTGTTGAGAGGGTGGGAAATCCTATTACAGTTACTGAAAGGCAGAGCCCTGAAGAGGTGATTAAGTTGATGGTTTAATGGTGGTCATGGATGTGGTTCCGAGGGCTTTAAAAGGACAGTACGTGAGAGTCTCTCCCTCTGCTCTGCCATTCTCTGTCATGTGAGATCCCTGCACTGCATTGCTGCAAAGCCACCACCAAAGGAGACCCTCGCCAGATGTGTTCCCTGGACTTTGGACTTCCCAGCCTCTGAAACCGCAAGCAATAAATTTCATTTTCTTACAAATAATCCAGTTCTGCCTATTCTGTTATAAGCAACAGAAACAAACTAAAACACACATAAGTCATCTAATGTGAACCTTTCAAAATAACGAGTATCAACATTTCTATTCCCAGATGTGGGAACCTGGGTTTAGGTGGTCAGAGGGCCTTGTGTAAGGCTGTCAGCTGGTTAGCAGGGGGGTGGGGGAAGGGCGTGGGCAGCAAGCAGGACTTGAACCCCGAGTTCAGCTCTAAGGCTAGTTCTATCAAAAGGACACCCTTCACCCCGGGCTTCCCTACAGCACAATGCTTCAGTTTCCTGAATAATCACTACTGTCTAGAAAAGATACCTCAGAAGGAGAGTCCCCTTGCATCTTAGCCGTTTGTAAAACAGCCGTGAGCAGCACCTCAGCAACCCTATGGAGTCCTGAATGCTCAGAGCTGGGATTTGGAAAACGGGAAGGAGAGTCCCCTTGCATCTTAGCCGTTTGTAAAACAGCTGTGAGCAGCACCTCAGCAACCCTATGGAGTCCTGAATGCTCAGAGCTGGGATTTGGAAAACGCAGCTCCTCTAGGACTAGTGTTGCCCAGAGCTAGTACTTAACTCATTCTGCATCTGGACAAAGGGCTGATTACAGGTTTCCTACCTATTAGGAATTACTGTGAGGATGAAATAAGGCCATAGCTGTAAATGCACTTTGAGAAACTCCATGCTTTATTCTAATACTAAATTGACTGCCACTGACAGAGCACTTTTACATAAAAGTGCTGGGCACTGCCCCCAACGCTCTGAGTGCTTTGGTCTCTGGTCCTCCCAGCTACCAGGTAAGAAGCACATTACTGTCACCATGTGACAGATGAGGAAACTTAGGCTCAGACCAAAAGACCCATGTAGACAGCTGCCTTTTCTTAGATCCTCTCTGTGCCCGGTGTAGTGCCTGCCGCATATGGACTTTCAAAAAACATTTGTCAAATGAATGAAAAAAAAGCCAGGCAAGTGGTCGAAAGGAAAGGTGGAATTTGAAATTAGGTCATTCTGATTTCACGACTTTATCACCACCACCAGCTCCATCAATAAAAACATTGACTGAGTTTCCGTTATTAGGTTGAACCATATGAAAGTGCTATTTTTGTGGGTCGTACACAGTCAGATACTGGCAGTTTTTACAGCTCAATCTGATATACACTGAGCACTGTGTCAGGGGCTTTATGCACATTATCTCACTTAATTATCATAGGAACACTACTGGGTAGACAGTGGTCCTGTTTTACGATGAGGAAACTACGGCTTACAAAAGCCAAGTGACAGCCCAAGGTCACACACCAGCAATGAGCACCCTTGGATTTGCTTCCAATCTGTCACTTCCCACAACTCCACCTGCCTCCCCAGACACTATCATTGTATGGCAAATGAGAAAATCAAAGCACAAAAGAAACTGCTTGTGTGGCTCATCCTAGTCTCTGAAAGTCACAATTCACTATTTGCCTTGAACAGCTTTCCCGGGTTTGTCCCATCCGGATGGCTCTGCTCTAACTTCCAGCCCATCTCTCTTTCGATGGGAACTCAAGTGAACATGAGCTAACAGAGCGCAGGGGTGGAAAGTGGCCACACCTCTTGCTTTATGCAGGGACTGGTGGTGGGAACCCCAAGCAGGGTACAAACGCAGTGCTGAAGTCTGAGCCAGCCATCTGCCCCTCTGGGGCTTGGGCCCCTGCTCTGTAAAGTAAGGGGTTTGGACTAGAATGATCTCTGGGGTTCCTGTCAGCTAAAAAATTTCTGCAATATCCATAAGAAATGATGATTATCAAACAGGCTTTACTGACACTTTTGTCACCTGACAATGCCAATGCTTATTTTGACATGAAATGCATATTTCCGAGGCTCTGACACGCCTTCAACCTCCCTTTCTATTTATCGAGCTAGAGCAACTCTAGATTCATCTAGATCAAGTATCATCTAAGACATAGAAAGAACCATAACTCCTAGTAGGAGCATAGTTCGACTTGATTTTTCAAGCAATGCCAGACATATTTCTGATTTAACTCAGGGTAGAAATTGGAAAATAAATGCTGAGCTTACTGACAGCCTTCTAAGCACAGACGAGGCCACATGGTGTCCCTGAAGTGGTTTCTGCGGCCCGTCTCTCACCTCTGCCCTCTGTCACAGCCCCTAATTCCTGCCCTTCACGGCGCCTCTCCCTCACAGCAGTAGCGTGTCCATTCACACACTCTTCCGTGCCTCATCTTACCTACCGTGTGTGCTTCACCTCCGTCTGTTTTACTCATCCCTATATGTCCAAGCACAGAGCTTGGCATAGAGTAGTTGTTCAATGTTTATTATATAAATGAATAAAGTAAGAAGAAACTTGTGAAAAATCAGCATTTAGAGTGTAGAGACCTGGGCTTTGCTCCTGCCTCTGCTGCTCACTAGCTGAGTAACCTTGAACAAGTTGCTTTATCTCCCTGAACCAAAGTGTCCTCAA
>NW_007733895.1:31897-34708 GCF_000696425.1 Galeopterus variegatus
GAAACTTGTGAAAAATCAGCATTTAGAGTGTAGAGACCTGGGCTTTGCTCCTGCCTCTGCTGCTCACTAGCTGAGTAACCTTGAACAAGTTGCTTTATCTCCCTGAACCAAAGTGTCCTCAAAGGTAACAGGGGGACGTAATATCCATTCTAAGTACTTTACAGAGTGGAAAGAAGACAACAAGGACTAAACGGTTCATCATAGGATTGCTGTGGCCCTTTCGCGTGTGCACTGCTGGGCTGTAGAAGCTGGCGAGTTCAGACCGAGCACACCAGACACAGTGCCTGTCCTGGCCAAGCCTGTCGAGTGCTAAATCTCAAAAGAAGTCTCTAAAAAAATATGACTGTGGTTTCCATCTAATTTTAAGTCAACTCTGGGAGTTGATCCGGTCTTCCAACTTGCTGAAGTCAAGACTGTGGACTGCTGATAACCCAGGGAAAGGTGGGGACCTGGAATCCCACCCGTGGCTCTGCGGACACATGCTCGAAGGAGGCCACCACACTGGAAGCTGATTAGCAGAAGAGCCAAGCGACAGCAGTCCCAGAATAGATCCCTCAGGCGCTCTCATTGATAATGCCCTTGTATCTGAGCTAACACTGCTTAAGGATTCTGAGTCACACATAGCCTTAAACCACCCCTGTCAGAGCAGCAGCTCTCAAGCAGCCACCAGGGAGCAAGCATTAGCAATGCATTATCGCATCTGCTCAGCACAGGCACAGAGCACGCCTGAAACACAGCCTCCTGTGGGCTCCCCCATCTCCGGGGCTTCACAGATCGGAGCTAGAGGTCAGGCAAAGTCTTTTCAACAAAAAGCCTGCCCTTCGCACCTCCCAAGTTACACATTATAGAACATACAAGGGAAGCCCGAGTTACCTTGGCTGCAAAGTAGCCCCGCAATCCAGAGCACGACAAGGAAAGTCGGGTATGCGTCTACACAGTTCTGGCTGTAGAATAAATAAATAAATAAAGAGGAAAACAATTAGAAAAAATGTTACTGCAATGTGGTCTGAAAATTACCTGAAGCCCCAAGTTAATAATTACCGTCACGCACGAGGCACGGATCCCATTCATAATTCCACTTACATCTACCCAGTAAGATGTGGCAGCCAGCCACCACTTCAGAAACAGACAATGGCGTAAAGCAAACACATGTTCAGAATCCATTAACTCTGTTCCTACGGTGAAGCCAATCGGAGACTTGGTTTCTTGATGTATTCACTTTGGCAGGGTTCCTGTTCCTGGCTGTGCCAACACGCTCCTTGGAATTGAAAAGTGAGCAATGTAGACAGCAGGGTGTGGCCCCAGTCGGGGTGGGAGTGGCAGGGAAGAAGAGCCCAGCTAAGGGAACCTTTATGTCAGACACACAAATCAGCCCAGCTCTGCCGAAGAACAAAAGGCAATCTGCAAGCACTACAGAAACCAGGGTCAATTCAGAAAAGCTGATGCTCAGCAAGTTAGCACGGTCGCTGTGCGCAGGGCACAGTCCTCGCTCCTCTGCAGGCTCTCAGTCTATGCCAGGCACCATGCTGGTGTGTCACACCCATCATCTCCTTTACACTTACTGTATTCCTGTGAGTAGAGTTTCCTCTGGCTGCTGTAACAAGTGGCCACAAATTCAGTGGCTTCAAACAACACAAATTTATTTTACCATCTCATACTTATGGAGGTCAGAAGTCTGAAATGGGTCTCACTGGGCTGAAATCAGGGTATTTTCAGGTTGCACTCTTTGTGGAATCTCCAGGGGAGGAACCTTCCCTTTGTCTTCTCCAGCTTCTAGAGGTCACCTGCATTCCTTGGTTCAGGATCTCCTTCCAATCTCAAAGCCAGCAATGGCCAATATCGTCTTCCTGTTTTGAGTCACTCTGACATATACTCTTCTGCCTCCTTCTTCCACACTTAAAGGACCCTTGTGATTACATTGTGTCCTACCCAGATAATTCAGAGTAGTCTCTTTATTTTAAGGTCAACTGGTTAGCAAGCAACCTGAATCTGAAATCCCCCTTGCCGTGTAACATAACATATTCATAGTTTCCTGGATTAGGATGTGGCCATGTTGGGTGGGGGTGGGGGGCATTATTCTACCTACCACAATTACTCTCATGTTTCAGATGAGAAGCTGAATAACTTGCCCAGGGTCAACCAGCCGGGGAGTGGAGAAGCTGGGATTCTCACCCTGGGCAGTCTGTCTCCAAAGCTGGATCTGTTAACTTTTTGACTACACTAAAATAAATGAGGAGTTTATAGTCTGGATCAGGACCATAAATATACCCATTTACTTATATTAAAAACAATATAAGACATAGCAGGACATACAGTGGGGGGCAGACTCATGCAGAGGAGGGGCCCTCGGCTATGGCTCCGTCCTCATCCTGCCTGCGGCCAGATGTTCATCACCGGCAGAACAAGCTCTCTGGACGTGGTTTCCTTGCCTGTAAAGCTAAGAGACTGTAATAGCTCTAAGATCCACTTAAACTCTCAGAGTTGATGGTCCAATGTGGCAGTTCTCAAGGAGACCAGCAGCAGCAGTCAGCAACTTGTAAGACATGCAAATGTTTGTGGATACCTTAGACTCATGGAACTGAAAGTGTTAAGAAGCCCTCCAGGAGATTCTGATGCATGCCAAAGTTTGAGAATCACTGGCATAATATGATTCAAACCATACAGGAAAATGCTAAGATGCAATTTTCAAACTGTTTGTTCAAACTGCTAGGGTCCCTCAGCGGTACCATTGAGAACTCTGGAATGGCTACCCCTTGATCTGTACCCAGCAGAGAACACAGAGAGAGCAGGCTGTCTCTGCCGGCCACGGGG
>NW_007733895.1:35723-37414 GCF_000696425.1 Galeopterus variegatus
AAGTATTTCGTGAATAATCAGGCCCCAAAGTTACAATCACAGCAGCTGCGTCACATCTATTCTTACACATTCTTAGAGGCATGAAATTGCAGCCTCAGGACTGAGAAACCGTGATTCATATCCCAGCTCATGAAAACTATAGAAAAAAATTCCTTTTTTAGTATGGTTGAAAAACATTCTATGTCTGATGGAATATCATATCTGATGCTCTTATAGTTTGAAAATCTATTGATACTGAAGATTTCTGCTGCTTCTTCCCCACTCCCAAGATTTTGTTCATTGTTTTTAAATAGTGACTTTTGTCTGGGTGATGCAAAAGGAAAAAAAAACTTTTAACTGTCCGAGGGATTTGCTCATTAGAGAGAACTGTCCAGTGACTTGACAGTGGATCAGTTATCCATTCATTCCTGCCTATTATTTCAAGTCACCTTGATTCCTAATAAATATGGTCTGTCTAGAGATGAAGAAAATTCTCCCCACTGTAAGAGAATGGGATCTTCCTCTGGATCTCCAGGATATTCCCAGAGCCCTGTCCCTCTCTCTGGCTCAAGCCAGTACCCTCGCCATCCGGGACTTCCAGCACAGTTTCCATCCAGAGCTCCGAGCACACATGCTCCACCTTGAGAGAGGGACGCTGCAGGCCAGGGGCACAGCTGCCTCTTGCCAGGGGCCTACGTGTGGCTTGTGTGGCCTTTACACAAGCCAGCCTGGGTCCAACACCAGGGCTGCCACTTCTTGGCTGTGTGAATGTGGGTGAATTTCCTGGTCCCACTGCACCTCAACTTACTCTTCCATAAGAGGTGAATGGAGACATTAGCAATTATCTCCCTAGAGAGCTGTCAGAATAAAATGAGACAAAGCACTCCTAGTAAGCATGCAAAAATGGTGGCTATTATTGTTTCAATGGCTTCCTTCTTAACCCCTAGAGGAAATGTCTTTCCTACTGATCAATTATTATTATTCTGGATCTTCTTTTGAAGAGTTTTGTGCCATTTTTTTTCCTGCAAAACAGAACTGACAAACCCATTTGACTCTCATTTCTTGAGGCCAGATAGGAGCTGCTTAGCAGATCTCGCAATGGTTCACAGTACTAGTTCAACCGGACGCACTACACTATCAATGTCTTCATGGAGAAAAGGANGGTTCACAGTACTAGTTCAACCGGACGCACTACACTATCAATGTCTTCATGGAGAAAAGGACGCACTATTTTCCCTCTCATTTTTCTCCACTTCTGGGGAGAAAACATAGAAACACTTTAATGTCTTGTTAATTAGTTTGGATTAATTTTAAATAAGTAAATATCCTTAATAACTGTCAACAATAGTATCAATACTAATCAACAGGATCATTGTAGACCTATTACCTTCAAATAATGCTACTTGAAAGTAGGTGAGTGTAGAGTGGATGCCGAGAGATGCAGGGGAGAAGTGACATCAGGGTGACGTTTCCCAAAACGTGTTTTGTGAAACACTAAACCCTTGAAATGCTCTGTAAAACACAAAGAATTGGCTGGAAGAGGGTTGTCTGTAGTAAAGTAAGAGGTCCTCCTCTTGGAGGACCAGAAATCAGAGTGTTCCTTAACACATTAAAGGCTCTCACAAGTCTGGCTAAAAAGAACTTCTTCCCTGTAACACCTGGTAATAGCCATTAAATCGTAATTCATGGAACACAGTTTAGGAGATTACACA
>NW_007733895.1:38387-49461 GCF_000696425.1 Galeopterus variegatus
TATTTTATGCTGAAAAATATGCATCAGAGTTTTCAATCCACCAGTATCATTTATCGTTTATGCAATTTTTCCTTTATAGCCACAGTCTCTAAATATTTATGATCCCACACCCCATCAACTAAAAGTTGTGATCATGCAACCCTGTGGCAGGTATATTTAGGTACATATTATATACATGTACTACTATCAATCTGTACATTAAAAATGAGTAGAGTTTCACTTCTTACTTTTTAGATAGCAAGATTAAACGCATGTTCTTTTCTTTCTGAACCCCATGGTCATTTTGCACCCCTTTTTGGTGCTTTTGGGGGACCCTTCAGAAGCCATCGCTGGGGACAACTTTCTACTAGAGTAACACATTCCCCACTTCCCAGTAGTTTCCCGGCAGGTGCAAACAGACCGAGTGCCTCTGGCCCTTGCCAGCACGCATCTCCTGCTGCGTTGGTCTTCAGCCCCTTTTTACAACACACACAGGCCATTGGGCCAGAGAAGAAGTGTTTTTGTAACAGAACCACAGCAACATCTGAGCAACCTTTATCCTACAGAAAATGTTCCTCTCTCTCGCCTTAGTTTCTACCTCTCCCCAACTCTCTTTCCTCTCCCTCATTCTTCCCCTCCCCCTTTCAGGGAGGGTAAGGGGTAAAGACGTGCGGGTTTGGAGAGCTGGGCAGCAGCACCCACAGAGTGGGGACCCCAAGCAGCAACGATCACTCACCACCCCCCTCTTGTGCCTTCTCACCTCTGGAACCCTACACAGTTGCAGAATTTCCAAACCACCCTCCCAAATGACATAGGACAACCACCAACCAAACAGCACTTCTGCAATTTGGAGGCTGGTGCCCAGCAGGCCGGGTGTGATCACCGTGGCTTCCTAGAGACAGAGAACAGGGCTGTCTCACTCCTTCAGGGAAGTGCAGAAACTGGCTGGCTCCATTTCTTCCTCATTGCAGGCAAAACAGAAACAACTTCTACCCCGGTACGCTGAAATTCTGCTGCAACTTGTTTCTCCAAAATGGACAAGCTGAGGAGTCCATAGGAACACAGTGTAACCAGTGGGAATGTAGGGATCTGAGCCAAAGGAAGGTTCTCTTCCCAAACTGGTAGAACGGTAGTAATGCTCTCTTTAGATTCCATCAGGGAGAGGTTTTGACCTCGCCTCTGCTGCAGATGACTTCTTTGCCCCTGGTGCCTGTGGATGCATCCAAGGGACACTCTTACATCTCCCCCTGCGAACAGCACAGAGAGGTGGACAGCAGCCTGCATATTTTCTCTGCCCTCCTTCAAATGGGTCTAAAATGTTTTAAATCACATCTTTAAACTTCTTAAATGGATTCTGAGATTAACACACCTAAGGCCCAGATGTTAAAATAGAAATCTCCCGGTAAGCAAAGGATTTCCTGGAGATCACACTGCTGGATAACCTGGCCAGAAGTGCTGGCTACGAAGGAGAGGGGCCCAGAGCAGGTGGGGGTGGGGTGGGGATGGCCCACCACAGAGACCCTGTAAAGGCAGAGGGCCCAGAGAGGGTGGGGGCCAGGAGATCAGCCTGTGACAGCCCTACCATGTGTCACTGAGTGGTCTGGTCAGTGTGTGCAGCAACTTAGAAGCTGAGGAAGCAAAGGGGCCAATGACAAGAAATTACAATGAAGAAGATTCCCCTCTAATCCCTCAGCCACACCTCACTGAAAAAATAAAAACCCCTAAATAAGGTCAAGGACTGGAGAGAAAGCACGTTGGTGAGCGTGATGTAGGCCTGTCCAGCTGAGATAGATCCCCTGAAGTCAGTTTAATTCACAGGAAGTGAGAGGTGCCCCTGAATGGGACCCTCCTCCCAGAAGGGGGCCCAGAGCCCCCCGACCCTTCAGGGTGAGTCCTCGTCCCTGACTTGGCTGTACTGGTCTTGCTGTTCTAAACGTATTTGTTCTGGGTGCGAGATCTCTGAGGACATCAAAGTTGGCTCTGGGCGGGAGCTTCAGGCCAGCCCCTTTGTTAGGTTCACGATGTGGAGTCTGCTTCCTGCCAGGCGCAGAGAAGCAGGTCAGCAGCTGCCGGCCAAGCCCTCTGTTTAGATACCTTGTGCATCAAGGAGAAGTGAGTGTCTGAATAGCATCCATTCTGATGTGCATCCCAGATAGCTTGCCCTCATCTTCACCGAGCTGTTCAGGTGTTTCCAAACAGCTTTCTTACTCAAAAGTAAAGAATGAGAGAGGAGAAAAGCAATTGCTTAATGCCCCCTTTCTCTCTGTTCTTGTCCTGATGGCTCAAGGAGACCCGGCCTTGTGAAATGCACCGGCGTCACCTCCAGGCTTCCACCAGGGAAATCGAGGGGGTTGAGTTCAAGGCTGTTGCCAGTGCCTGGCCTGTTGCTGCTGAAGCCAGCTGGTGAGTCACAGCTGATTTTCACTGTAGTACCTCCAGGCTAACCCCAGAGGAAGGTGGTCAACTCTCAACTCGATCAGATGTCTCGACAGACTCAATCGGATGTCTCTGGCGCCATGACGATCACACTGCTACCCATCCGTGATATCCCCACTCTCTTTCTTTTCACACTAGCACTTGCTTAGATGCAGGATGTCAACAAAGCCTCCCAGGTGAAGTTCAACCTTCCTGGGAAACCGGCCTCTCTGGCACTCTTAGGGTTGGCCCAGACAGCTACGTGTCCTCGAAGGAGGTCATCACTCCTGTAAAGAGGTCCCCGTGCCCTCACTCTATTAGTCAGCAGCGTCAGGGTTTGGACTCACTTGGCAGTGTAGACCCGCTCCCTGGCAAGTGTTCCCATCCTCTGGAAGCTCCGCCCATTGTGAGTCTTGCTTTCGTGTTCCACCTTGTGAGCGAAGAATCCTGCCGGGAAAAAAAGTTTGGATCTGGTTTACAACAGGCACGTTCAGGAGCCTGTTATTTATCGTCTCACTAGAATGTTTAAATGCTTCCTTGACTTGACCTGATCATCCCTGGATGTCTTCCATCAAATGTCATTTAACAAAAATGTGTTCAGCAGCTGCTCTATCCTCGTCACTGCATCTGGTGTTGGGGATGCAGGAGTTAGTAAGATGTAGCCCCACTTTCCAGGGCCTCACAGTCTAAGGAAACAGACACACAAGTAAAGCAGGAATTGCACTGCCGAGCCATTCATGCCAAGATGAGACAGAGTGAGTACACGGTGCTATCAAGGGTCAAGAGAGGCTGCTTAACTCAGTGTCTGGGTCACAGAAGGATTCCTAGAGCAAATGACACCTAAGATAAAATCCAAAGAACAAGTAGAAATTAGCCAAGCAGATGGAGGGAGCAGGGGACACAAGGGAAGATCTCTCTACCCAAGCAGAATGGGATATGCAAAGGTCCAGAGGCAAGACCTGTCTGTGGGTCAGTTTGTCCTGCTTAGAACAGGGGAGTGGAGAGGGTTGGGGAGTGGGGCCCTGCAGAACTACCGATGAGACCAAAGAGACAGGTGATGAATTGTTCTTTCAACGACACGTGTCTATTTTCACTACATGCAATAATAAAACAGAGAGCCTTAGCCCGAGGAGCTTATGTTCCAGAGAAAACAGCAGAGAAGGAGACAAACTACACACACTAAACAAAATACATAAGTTAAAATTACCCAGTGTCTTGAGCTATGGACAGAAGGGAAGGTAGAGCATGGTTAAGGGGCCACTTGAAGTACTCAGTGGGTGGACAGAGTGAGCTGCAGTGAGAAAGAGCCAGAGCTTGAAGACTATCACGGAGAAGTGCCCGTGGGGTTTCGCAGTGTGATGTGACCTTGACGAGAGTGTGGAAAGAAATCCAGGATTTAGTTCTATGTGAGAGCAACAAGGAGTTATTGACAGGTTTAAGCAGAGGAATGGCATAGTCAGAAAGCCACTCTGTCTTCAGTGTGGCAGGTGCTTAGAGGAGGCAGGTCCAGGATGGGGGAACCAGATAGGAACTGATTATGCTGAAGGCTGGGGGCTGTGAGAGACGCCGAGCATACAGAATCTGGGGGCTCAGGTATAACTGGCTGGTGGGGGATGAAGGTCTCTCTCTCCCCCACCACACTCTTATTTTACTCCTTTGCTCCTACTTCAAGAGTGAAAAGGGGACAATGTGATGGTCAGGGATGCACCCACAGGGGTCCTTTCCATCAGCTTCATATTACCTGCTCAAAAAGACCTGAAAGGGGGCCCTATGAACTGTGTTTATGAATAAAAGCCCTTCAGGTTTTTCTTTTTGGCAAAAATATACTCTTATAGGAAACGTGCCCATTTTGAGCATATCCATAGAGCTAGCTCATATGAAGGAGGAATCTACCACACTCCAGGCACTCGGGTAGGCATCTAACATCTATTCCCTTATGGAGCTTTGCACGGAGTCTTTGCAGGGAATGCAGATCTGGCTGGGCACAGGGGATGTCTTTCTGATCTGGCCGTCACACTGACACTCCCTGCAGATTCCATCATCCACACAGTGCAGAACACGTCTGTCCATTCTGAGGGTCTCTTCTTACCACAGAGTATGATAGAAAATTCTGATCATTTTCTTTCCAGAACTTGAGATTGCGTGCCTTGCCTCTGAACACATAAACAGGGCTAAGGTTGCAAGAGTCAGAGGTTATTTTTGCAACCAGCGGCACAGCTTGGCTGGAGTTCCCTGCATCTGCCTCTCTTCCTCCTCTCCATCCTCCTTCCTCTTTTTCAAGGCTAAGCCCTCCACCTGTGATCTTGACCCTGTCCCCGCCACTCTCTTCAGGTCCTTACTTCATCGCTACTTCTCCCACCTCCAGAACCTTGTCTCTTCTTTTCTCCTTGTCTTTATCCTAGAAACACCTGCAGATCTGTCCTACCCTTAAACAAAATGAAAACAAGCTGCCTCAGCCCAATATTCCACTAGAGTCTACTTCTCCTTCCTTCTAAGCTAAACGTGAAAGAGTTGGCTCCTTTGCCTGGTCCTTAGCATTCACTCACTCTGCAACCCCTTGTAGCCCTCCAGTGTGTTAGAGAAACTGTGCATGCAAAGCCCACTAATGCACTTACTTCAGTCGGCTGCTAACATTAAGCCAAATCTGGTGAGAGAGAGCTAGAGAGACAGTCAGACAGAGATGGCTGCACACAGTTACTGAGAACCCACCACGTGCTGGGCAGTGCTCGCTACTTTGCCTGTGTTATCTCATGCAATACTGTCAGCGACCACATATGGAAGTTATTAATAACTCCATGTCTCACTTGAGGAAAGCGAGCGTCAGATAAGTTGAACAATTTTCTCAAAATCGCATAAAAAGATCTTGAGATTTTAGTTAACTACAGAGTTAATATGCGCCAGCACTGTGATACAAGTCCTTAAAAGAATAACTCACACACAGATTATTTTAATAGGATTAGTGTCTGGGTCTTGGATATAGTTTCCCTGTACAGAGGCACCTATCTGCATTTTAGAAAGAACACAGGAAGAGGAGAGGAGACCCAATGGCAAGAGACTCTGGAAACCAAGTCATATGAGATATGACATGTTGACGAAAGGATGTTACAGCTGATGTTGTAAACATAGAAGCAGCAGGCACAGTCTAAGCTTTTCCAGAAACTGCACCAGGACCACTAAATAGAGACACAGAGCAACAGATTTGAGCTCATCATAAAAAAGAACTTCCTGAGTAGTGAGTGCCTGAATAAATGAGCTTGAGGCAGTATACGGGGTGCAAGTGTCTAATCTCTAGAGTCAGATGTTCAGGTTTGAATCCCAGTTTCACCACTCCTGGCTCTGGGACTTTCAACCTATCTAACCTCTCCATGCCTCACTTTGCTTATCTGTAAAATGGGAATGAATAATAGTATGTATTTCATAGGGTATGAGGATTAAATGAGATAATGCCGTGCATAGCATGGAGCACTGTGCTCGACACGAGCAAGCTCTCAATAAGCCTTCCAGTGGGAAGGGCACACCCAGCAGGTGTGAGTTCCCCACCACTGCAGTGTCCGGTGGGAGGCGATTGGGGGTGCTGTAAAGAAGATGCCTGCATTGGGGGAACTTCATGAGTCTCTGCCTCTGTTTCTAGAGCCCATCAAACCCCAGGTTGGGTTGCTATGGCTTCCAATATGGTGTCCGTGAGCTTCCTTGTGACTGCATGTGCTGGAGTAGGAACAGCAGGGGTGGTGGCTCCAGTCCCCTGCTTAGCACGTGCTCATAAGCTCTTGAGACTGCAGGGCCATCGTGTCCCCCTTCTTGGATTCACAATAAGAAAAAACTTGGAGGCCACCTCTCCTGGAGGAGAGAGGGTGATGCCGACTCCTGCCACCTTCCCTACCACCAGATGGTGGCAGGAGTGGTGCTCCTGCTGGGGACATCCTTCCTGTGCCCCCACTGTGTGCAGCTCAGTGGCCCTGAGCCCCTCCCCTCGCTTGCCTTCTCCTGCCAATCTCATTAGTGTAGTTTGGTTTCCTGTGAAAATCACTTTCTCCAAATATGTGTTTCCCAGGTATGCTTCATGTCAAAGCAGCTGGCACCTTGGCAGGAGAAGCTGGAGGCTCCCTGCCTGCTATTCATGGGAAATGCATCTATCTACGCTCCAGGGCAAACCAGTTCTGGTCCAGGTTTCTTAAAACAGGGTGTTTTAAACTTGTTCTATCTTTCTTAATCGGCATTCTGCTGGGTCAAGCTGGAAGAGGGGCACAAGTTCAAGATCTTGATGACTAAAGAATGTTTGAAAGGCAGAGGAGGAAGTTGCACCAGGCAGGCTGGGCTGTGCCCATCCTCAGAAGATCAGGCTCACAGAGCGTGCAGGAGCACAGAGCCCGATGCTGTCATGGACGCATGTGGAACTGTGCCCCGTTGTCCTGGGACACGGGCAACGCCTGCAGTACCTGTTAACAACAGGGAAACAGGAAGGGCTCAGAACGGCATTGTGTGGGGAGAGAGAAAAGCATGGTTTTTGCATATTTTTTAAAAAATTCTATAAAGTAGGCCTACAGGTGCAACACTGAGGTTAATTAGAATTGCAAAGAGAGGCTCAGACATACATCTTGACCTTTGCGTTTGCCTAAAAAACTAACATAGAAACAAGTAGAGGTGTTTCCTCTCAAATGATTTGAATTCCCCTTGTTGTCCTGCACAGGCACATTTAACAGTTACGTGAAGGCCTTGCAGGTGATCTCATCACTGGGGAAGTTCATGTCTCTCCCTAAGAGGAAAGCATGGCTTATCCTATGTCACCGAGAAGTGTGCGAGGAGCCTTTCTGTGTCTTTGAAGGGGCACCAGAAACTCATCATCCCACTGAGCACAGGTGAGACAGCTCTGTGCAAGATTGCTCTGATGACATATTGCCCTGGCTGGCTTGTAGGGCTGGGGAGGGACAGAGGCAGTGATGTGTGAGCCTTGCAGTTGACTCCGGCTAATACCATTCACCTCAAGTCTGGTCTGAGTTTGATAGACTGCTGTGGATAAGCCCAGGACCCACTGGACAGACCAGGGCAGGGTCCCTGCTGCATCTCAGGTCTCTGTTCTCACAAAAGAGAACCCGTAGGTCCCCCCACTCCATTCTGAACTGACAGGGAACAGGAGAAGGTGAATTTGAACTTCCTAGCTGAGCTCAGCCCCAACTACAGAGGCAGATGAGAGGGCACGGGTCCCCTGTCCACTGGGTATGGGGGAAGGACCAGAGGAGGCACCCTTTGAACAAGCACTGCCCACCCACTCACATGCAACTGCCTTCACAGAGACTGGGAGGTCTCGTTTCCTGCTATATCCCCATATACCTAGGATACTGCCTGGCGCAGAGCGGGGTCTCTGCAGATGTATACAGGTTGAATAAATGAATCCCTTGCCAATTTGCAGGGCCAAGGGAGGCTGCAAGAAATGGCAATGGCTTGAGGAAATGGAGGCCTAAATAAGTTATTTGTTCCTTCTCTGAGCTGCAACTCTGTTGTGTGTGGTTTATTATGAAATTGTTTGGATCAGAAAGCTACAAAGTGTTGGTTCATATAGGAAACACACTTGGAGTGTGCAAAGTCGGGTTTCTATGGTGCGGAAAACTTGCTCTGTGCCCAGAAGGTTAATCCCTAGCATCTGTCCACACTCAAGATGGGGACAAGTATCAGAATATCCCCAGTGATTAAATACTTAAAGTTCCAAAGGATGACAGTGTGTCAATGTTCAGTAATTACCATTAAGCTATAGCAGCTGCCCTTAGTAATTACTCTCCTTTTTTCTCTTTCTTAATAAACTATAAAGCACAAAGCCACTGGAGATACTTATAAAAATAGTCCGAGGCAGTCCCAACTCAGAACTTTAAGGAGACAGTTCTGCACAGCCCTGCCTTTCTTAGATCTGGGTATCCTGCTTGCTTTTTTAACTGACAGCAGGGTTAATGGAAATACAAACCCCAAACAAGAAAACTTTCCTCTCTCTCTTTCTTTCTCTCTCTAAGTATATATTGCATATGAAGAATGCATCAAAATTTATATATTGCTAGAGAAAAAGAAGGTATTACAAAAGTGTGTTTCTTCAAAAGAAGAGAGCAATACAGAGGTAAAATAACCATAGGATGATTTCCCCTTCACCCCTCCCAAATTCACTTTAGTTCAGCCTACAGATGGCAGGTACCCTCACAAAAGTGTGTTTCTTCAAAAGAAGAGAGCAATACAGAGGTAAAATAACCATAGGATGATTTACCCTTCACCCCTCCCAAATTCACTTTAGTTCAGCCTACAGATGGCAGGTACCCTCAGTTACACTACAGAGAAGTTGGGAACGGCCAGTGTCTGAGTGAACGGGTATCTCACGCTTCCTTTCGGGGCTCCTTGCCCTCCTTCCCTTCCCTGGCCGTGTTAATTAATAGTTAAAATGCTGATTGCAGATGCTTTGGTGAGAGTTTTTGCAAAAGCCTTCAGGTTGCTGCCCTGGCTCTGCAAATGTGACTAGTCATCACCACTAAAGTGAGAGAAAGTGCAGAAGGAGAAAGACCCCAAATTCACACAGAAATACACATGCCCCTGTACATTCAAATAAAAGAAAACAAACAGAAATAAGATGAAAGTGTACGTATACACCCACACGCATGCACACGCCTGTCTAAGCCTGACTTTCAAACAAAATCGACCCTCTGTTCCTCCCTGTGTGAGGGCTTCCCTTACCGTTCTGGACCACGCTGATGAGGGTGATGATGGCCAGCAGGACAACATTGCCCACAGTTTCTTGATCCATGTTTGCTTCAGACTCCTCTTCCAGGGAAGACTGCTCTGGCCCAGGCACGGCAGCCTGCACTGAGCAAGAAGGGGAAGTGGGCCCGTGCTCTGTCCTGATCATTAGAATTTCCGAAGGTCCCCAGCACAGTTACACAGTACCGCCACCACCTTCTACTTCCTCTTCCTCTTCTTTTTTTTAAAAAGTAGCCACCAAAGTTCCCTGGCTGTGAGTGACTCAGTGTGACCTGCCAGGGGAAGCCGGGCAGGGGAGGAGCAGACAGGGCCACACACCCCCCTGAACCTCCTTGTCATGGAGGCCTCCCTGACAGTCTGCAGAATGAACCCTGGTCCCCAGACTCTGGCCAGCATAAGCCTCATGCAGGAACCAGAGAATCTGACATTGGCAGAGAAAAAGAAGGAAAGGAAAAATTAAACTTTTAAAAAATTTATAGAGCACCAAAAAGATCTGTGTCTTGAGTACCGTCCTTCTTTCCTTGAATCCTAGGGGAAAATGGATGCTTAACACATGGTAGGGCACAGATAAGCAGCCACATGGGCTTGGATGAGTGAATGAATGAATGAATGGTGATGAGGGGGGACAGCTGATGTCTCCGTTACTGCAGAAAAAAAGTAGTGAAAAGAATTAAAGAATGAAACCAAAGAATTAAAACCAAACCAAAGAATTTAGATAAGGGGCAGACATGGAGTTACAGATGACCTCGAAGAAAAACTTCCAAACAAGAAGGATCGTTAAACACTGCAACTGGCTTTTCTGACACAATTGTAGAGACACCTTCTCTAAAATTCTTTTCACTTTAATAATAAGAGAGGAGAGGCTCCTCTGTCTGAGCAAATGTAACAGAGGACCTGCTGGGTGGGCTAGGGGGTCACCTGGCATTCTGCAGGATGGCTTTCTCAGTGTAGATGGCAGTCCCTTGGAGGTCATACAGAAAATGCCATCTTTGTCCCAGACTCAACTACTTGACATTGATTAAGAAGCACTTCTATCAAAACTTCACTTCTATAGAAAATGTTGGCCACTGTGATTGGTGGCAGCAGGGGAGAGGCCAAGTGGGAGATAGAGATCACACCCACCTTCATACCAAGTGCTGCAGAGGCCAGTGGGAGTGTCCTCAGTTCAACTCAGAGAGAAAGGGGCTGAGTGAGGCAGCTTGCAGAGTCTGGACATGCTAAAGCCAGTAGCATGGCAGTCGGGCTGGTTGTGACATTCTTGGGTACTCTGTGAGTGCCTGGGGCACTTTGTAGAGTGTGGAGTTTATATTAGTTGAGATTCTTCAGAGAAATAAAACCAAAATGTAGATATATATGGGGAGATTTATTATAGAAATTAGTTCGCATGCTTTTGGAGGCAGAGAAGTCCCATAATTTATTGTCTGCAAGCAGGAGAGCCAGGAAAGCTGGTGATGTAGATCAGCCTGCCTCCAAAAGCCTCACAACTGGGGAGAGCCATGGTGCAAGACCTGGTCTGATCTGAAAGTAAGTGAACCAGAAGCTTTGATGTCCAAGGACAGGAGAAGAACAGGGGAAGGTGGATGTCCCAGCTCAAGGAGAGGAGGGAATTCTCCCTTCCTCCACCTTTTTGATCTATTCCAGGCCTCAACAGACTGGATGGTGCCTGCTTCCAGTGCTAATCTCTTTTGGAAACACCCTCACAGACACACCCAGAAATTATGTTTTACCAGCTCTTTGGGCATTCCTTAGCCCAGTCAAGTTGACATAAAATTAACCATCTCAGGTATTACAGGCTTGGTTAGGGGCTCAGCACTTGTGGCGTTCGTGTATTCACCTTAGTGAGATTTCATTTGTTCATACAGTTTGGTACATTTCAGAGGATGTTTAGGCCTCAGATGTTAAGGAGTTTGAGCCCCCGTAAAGAGTTAACTTCTGATATTCACCGTATCGC
>NW_007733895.1:50705-53697 GCF_000696425.1 Galeopterus variegatus
CGGCTGCAGAGGAACACTTATCAGAGGGGAAGCCTCTGGAAATGCCATTCATCTCAATAGAGAGTTGCTGAGACAGAACAAAAAGACTGGGTGCTGGGGAGTGGGGGAGTGGAGTGCAGCCCGCCCTGCAGCCCTGGTGCTGATTCCCTCCCAGGTGCCTGCAGCCCACAGCCCGCCCTGGGCAGGGCCAAAACAGACAGCGGCCCAGCATCCGGAGGCATGGGCAGCGGGGGCCTGGGGACCTAGCTTGTGCTGGGCACTGTGCCCAGAGTTTCACATTTGCTCCTCAGTGCAACCCTCTGAAGGGCAAATTATTCCCCCAATTGCCCAAAAGGTGAAACCGAGGTTCAGAGGGGTTCAACAACATTGCCAAGGATACCCATGTAATAAGGAGCAGACCTAGGATCCGAACCCCGGCCTGTCTAGCTTTAAAGTCTGGGATTTTAACCACTCCAAGTGCTGCTTCTGGAATTGATTTCAGAACCTGGGACTCCCTGGTCCTTCTGCATCTGTCTTGGTGATCCCCTCGCAGACAAGCGAATTGAGCAAGGGCCCCTCAGCCCCTGAAGAGAGATTTTGAAAAGGAAGGAAAGGAAAACATGCACACATACATACGTATTCCCGAGACGCCTGACTGTTAGTAAAGGTAATTTAACAAGAATTATCCCACAGGGACAAGGCTGGGACCTCCTCCCTACCCTCGTCCCCTGCCAACCCCCCACTCCAGCGCCCTCAGTACAAATGCATATGCCGCACTCATCTGCCTGTGACAGTTAGTTAGACAAATGTGCTGGGAGTAGGGAAGAATAATTAGCACATTCATTAATTAGAGTACTGTTGGTAGTTTGACTGTGAAGGACAACCATTTGTCAACAGAGATCAGGACAGCTGGGGCCAAGCAGTGATTCAGGAGGGCAGCAATTCAGGGACGGCGGAGGCACTGACCGGCTGCTATTAAAAAACATGGGAGTTGCTCATTCACTCAGCATCCACGCACTTCCATCACCATGGCAACAGGGGCCACCACGCTGGCGGTCGGGCAACATTCACGTATCCTTCATCCTGACCTCAGGATGCGTGTTGCCGTCTCATGACATCTCTTCCCTGCACTGCCCATTCAAGGTCGCCCTCAGTGTTCACTAGGACGAGGATTTACCTGCGAACGGGTGGTGGTGGTGAGGAAGAGGGCACACGAGGTGGGGTCCGCGCCAGGCAGGGCACAGAGACAGAGCCCAGGACTACAGGCACAAATTATAGATGGTCACAAACAGTTCCTGCTCATTTCAATTAGTCTAAAGAATATTCAGACCAATAATGATCTGAAAGATAAGTGATAGCAACTGCTCCAGATGTCACATGCCAACCGTCTCTGAGAGAAACAAATCAGCCTGGTTACATGTGATTTCTACTTCCCTGTCCACAATCAAGTGTCCTTTCCTTCTATGAACAGCCTGTGCTTCTGAGCTGAATTGAACTAAATTAAGATGAATCCTCACGCCATTCTATAGACGCAGAAACTAAGAGATAGTGAATTTGCTATAACCTCAAATGCTATTGATTACAATCCACATGTGCTCAGGCACTGAGCTAGGTGCTTTACAAATCAAAATGACATTTACAGCTATGACCTCCAGTCTCCACAATCTCAGGTTATACGCTGATCATATCAGTGCAAAGCAAACACACAGAAGAAGTCCATGGACATTCACACGGACTAGAGGAAACCAAGGCAGCATCCACAAAACTGCTTTCCTCTCCCATCACAAATGCACACAACACAGGGTATTGTTGATGACTTTGTAGGAAAATGAAACAAATGACCCATAAGTGTAGAAAACATCAAACAGTGTGTCACGTATGAAAACGAAGGTTAGACACGAATTCCCTCACTTGCGTCTTAGCTTTATCTGTCTTGTAGGCTCTTTAAGGAAAGGAGGTCAGTAATGGTCTGACCTGCCTTGGGAACATTCAGTTCTCATAAGATTAAAAATTGTGGTGCTCATGTGTGCTCAGTTGACTTTTGACAAAGTAATTAAATGAAAAGAGGAAAGCTTTGTAACAAAGGGTGCTAAAACCACCAGATATTCATACGAGAATCACACAAAATATAACTTCCCCCAATCATACAAATATAACTAGAACTCCCCAAAATCATGCAAAATATAACTAGAAAGGGGCCTTAAGCCTAAACATAAAAGCTAAAAACATAAAACTTCTAGAAAAAAAATAGGAGAAAGTCTTTGACCCTTCCCCCAAATCACACAATATATAACTAGAAATGAGTCTTAAGCCTAAACATAAAAGCTAAAAAATACAAAGCTTCTAGAAGAAAACACAGGAAAAGGTCTTTGTGACCATGGAGAAGGCAAATATTTTTTAGATAACACAAAAATCATGAGCCATATAAGAAAAAAGTCAATAAATTAGACTATATCAAAATTTGGCCAATGGGTACAAAATCATAATTTAATAGGAGGAATAAGTTCTCATGTTCTATTGCACAATGGGGTGACTATGGTTAACAGTTAAGTTTTGCATATTACACAACCATGAAAGGAGAGGCTTTTGAATGTTTCTGCCACAAAGAAATCAGAAATGCATGAGGATGGTTAGTTACATTACCTACCCTGACCCAGTCATTATACAACATATATATGTATCAAAACATCAGATTGTAGCCCATAAGTATGTACAATCACGATGTGGCAATTAAAATAAATAAATAATTTTTTTAAAATTTAAAACTTCTGCTCTTCAAAAGACACCATTAATAAAATAAAAAGACAAGCCACAGACAGGGAGAAAGTATTTATAATACAAAAATCTGACAAAGGACTTACATCCAGAATATATAAAGAACTTATTTCCAATCAATCAGAAGAAGATAAACAACCCCATTTTAAAAATTGGTAAATGAACTGAACAGACATTTCACAAAAGAAGATATATAAATGGACAATAAGCACATGAAAAGATGTTCAACATTATTAGT
>NW_007733895.1:54405-55345 GCF_000696425.1 Galeopterus variegatus
AAAGAAATGAAAATATGTCTTGTATTAGTCAGTGTTTGCAGAAACACTAAAAGATATGTTATATTTATATATATATATTGTTTTTTTCTGTATATACATATCCACATTTTTTAAGGGAGTTGTAAGGATTTCACTTTACACAACTGTGGGAGCTGGTTAAACGGTCTGAGTGTATTTTTGTTTTCTAGAATTGCTGTAACAAAGGACGACAAACTAAGTGCCTTAAAACAACAAAAACTTATTGTCTCACAGTTCTGGAAAACAGAAGTCCAAAATCAAGGTGTGAGCACCTTGCTCCCTCCGAAATCTCCAGGGGAGGATCCCTGCGTGCCCCGCCTGGCTTCTGGTGGTAGTCGTTGGCGCTCCTTGGCTGTGGCTGCAGCACTTCAGTCTCCACCTTCCTCTGTCACCTGGTGCCTGGTGCTTGTGATTCTGTCTTCACATGGCCGTCTTCTTATAAGAACACCAGTTATACTCAACCTGGAGCTCACCCTGTTCCAGTATGTCCTCATCTTAATTAACGATATTTGTAATGATCTTATTTCCAAATAAATTCACATTCCTAAATAGTTAGGACTTCAACATATCTTCTGGGGGGACACAATTCAACCCCTAACAAGGAGGCTGCTGTTTCTGTGGCTGGTGTCAAAGCTGAAATCCAAAGGGCAGGTTGTCAGGAAGGGGAGAGGGACAGACAGGAAGTGTGGGAAGCGAGGACAGACCAAAACCTGCAAGGCTGAGCTGACACTGAAATCTTTAAGAAGCCACAAGGAAGGGCTGGAACTTATCTCTGTCACTCATGGACTTGAAGCCCCAGCTTCGATGATGGGAGCTTTCTGCAGGAGAATCGGGTGCCCTCGTGACAGAATAAGCAGTGAGAGAAACTGAAGGGGTTTCTGGCAGAAGCCAGAAGAGCTGTGAGTCCGACTACTGCCCTGTG
>NW_007733895.1:56248-58369 GCF_000696425.1 Galeopterus variegatus
CTCATCTCCTGCAAAATGTGCCCAGTGGCCCACATCAGCTCCAAACTATGCAGGGAAGTGAATTCAGGGAAACACGGCTCCAGGGTAAGCTGACACAATACAAGTCGACCACAGTCCTCCTCTTGTCAACTTGGCATCTGTGTACCCCTCTTTAACCACGCCAGAGTTAACTTCCAAAAGAGACAATGGCAAAATCATGCTTCCACCCCACATACTGAAACCATCTCTTGTCCAACAGGAAATGCACTAACCCTCACCCCAAAAGAGGTAACAGGTCTCTTTACTCATCTTTGGGTGATGTTCGTTCTGCTTGTAACTGAGTCTCATTCCCTTTATGACATCTTGTAACTTAAATAATGAGATATAAAGTTAACTGCTAGTAACACATATCGTGTCATATAGCAGGGAAATTAAATAGAGGAATAGAAAAAACTGGTTAATAGATGCTCAGATATATTTATATCAAGATAAGAAAGAAGTATTCAACACTGTTGCACCCCTCATTTCTCACACTAGTTTATGTGGTTGCTGACAAACATCTACAGGTACCTTCTCCCACTACTCATTCTATATTCTTTGTCCTCAGCAAGCACCTCAGTTGGTCAAAGCTCCTTACCTGGTGAGGTGACTCACATCCTTATTCCTGAAGGGTCTGGACCATTATCAGTCCTATGTGAATTAGGCAGTTATTGTTTTCCATTGGCATTAATCACAGGACATGGGGTACACACTCCTCACCCCCACTGTGGAGTGGCAGTGCAGTTGCCCCTTGGTAATTAGAATCAACCACCTGAGACAGGAAAGGAACCCCCTTCTTGGCCTGTTGGTTCACTGGCATGAGGAGATGGCAAACTCACCTTTCAGCTTCATGGAATCATTGTTGTGTTCCTTGATGGAAGCATCCCCTCCACCCCCCACGAGCTAAGGTTTCCAGACTAGCAGAGCCCAAAGTTGCAAGGAGGGGAAGAAAACATCCACGGCTGGAACACCAGGGTGACAGTGAGAAAACCCACCCCCATTTTCACTCCATGGTTCCTGGACTCATGAGACCTGACGATGGGAGAAATAGCATCATATATTGGTCACTGACTCCTGGAGGACATACGCCCAGGCCAGCAATGAGTTGCCTCCCTCCTGTTACTACAACTGAGTCTTTAAAAATCCATTCCACTGTTCTAATCAGGCCACCGGTTTCACTGTAAGACCACTGAAGTTTATGATCATGAGGTCATTGCTGTATTTCCTTTGCTGTAAAATGACTTCCTTGGTCAGAAGCAATGTGAATGGAATTTCATAACAGATGAAATCAAATCCATGAATGGTGGGTTTGGCAGGAGCACTATAGTCAGGGAAAGCAAATCCATATCCAGAGTAAATGTCTGTTCTGGTGAAGACAAATCACTGCCCCTTCCATGATGGAAGTGGTCCAGTGTAATCGACCTACCACCAGGTGGCTTTCTAGTCACCTCCCCTAACCCAGGGAATGGTGCCATATTTGTGCAGTATTGGTGCTCTTGGTAGGTTGAGCCCTCAGCTGTGGCTGGAGCCAAATTGGCCTTGATGAGTGGAAATCTTCATTGTGTCCATACATAATCCTGCCCCATGGCCATTACATTTGTGAGCCCATTGGACAAGGACCAGCGTGGCTGGGGAAAGAGGCTAGTGAGTATTCAGAGAACTCAATCCATATACCTCTTCTCCAGACCTCCTTGTCACCAGTTTTCCAATCATGTCCCTTCAAAGTCCCTAACCATCAGGCTAAACCGCTAGCCACCGTCTGTGATTTACTGCAAATTTGTACTTACAGCCATCTTTTCTTCCAGGCAAAATGAACACCCGCTTGTACTGCTCAGAGTTCTGCCCCCCCGAGGGGTTCTCCTCCACGGCTGTCCCTCAGGGGCTCCCCAGAGAGGAGCTGGACTGCTACAGTGTTCACTTTGGGGAGTATCAGCACATTGTGCAGACATCTAAAAACCACACTCCAATTTTTTCTTCCTCATTCAATTAATCACAGGAAACTCTCCATGAAGCCACAGATGCAGACTGAGAGGGAGCGGTCAGCCTGGCAATAGTACTGGCCAAAGGCATGTGCCACTTGCTAATGTAACTCACTTGTGCCTG
>NW_007733895.1:59626-60743 GCF_000696425.1 Galeopterus variegatus
TATATTGTTTGTAGCAGCTTTACTAAAAATAGCCCAAAACTGGAAACAACCCAAATGTCCATAAGCTGGTGAACGGATAAACTATGGCCCATTCTTACACTGGACGATTCAGTAATAAAAAGGAGCAAGCTGTTGCCGCACACAACATAGACGAATCTCTAAATTATTATTCTGAACAAAAGGCAATAGACACAAAAGAGTGCATGCCGTATGAGCCCATTGCATGAAACTCAAGAAAAGGTAAGTATAATCTATAACGACAGAAAGCAGATCAGTGGTTGCCTGGAGCTGAGGCTGGGGCTGAATACCGACTGTGAAGGGGCACAGGGAATCTTTCTGGGGTGATGAAAATATTCTGTATCTTTATTTTAGCAATGGTTTCATGGATGCACACATTTATCAAAACTCATCAGACTGTACACTTAAAATGAGTACATTTTATTTTATGTAAATTATACTTCAATAAAATTGATTTTAAAGAAGCATTTCAAAAAATTTTGATGTTTAGCGGTTCAGCTTAGCAGTGTTTTTCACTTAGGGGTTAAAGCGAGTTGCATGGAAATATAAATCACGTTAATAAAGGTTTAACAAAGGAATTTATATTGACTATAATATATTTATATTATATAAATATAATTATGTTATATGGAATGTATAGGTTAGAGGATCTCCTGGCTTTGCATTTCACATAGGGTAGACATATCAGATAGTGAGAATCTCCATCACCCATTCTTCCTACACAGACCAGCAATGCTGCCTGTAGGGCTAAATTGGGTGCACTAATATCTTATTGTATATTCCTTGCTCTGGTGTTTGCTTTGGCCTGTATTTTAAGTAGTTAGGTGATATGATCATCCATCTGTGATTCTAAGGTAAAGTGACCAAATGTCCTGGACTGCCCCAAACAATAAACAGACTTCACTTCTATGGAAAAAAAAGCAATAAAATAGCTGTAAACTGCCACCAATTTCAGATCATCTTCTATCTTTGGCCGGAAGCCATCAAACTATGAGGTTGGATTAACTGCTCCATCCCAAAAGAAGGAAGGTGAGCAAGAAAAAAGGCATCTGAAAGAAGGCATCAAACACAAATGAGCTCAAAAAAAGGAGCCAATCAG
>NW_007733895.1:60803-62056 GCF_000696425.1 Galeopterus variegatus
AAAAAAAAAAAAAAAAAAAAAAAAAAAAAAAAAAGGAGCCAATCAGTTAAAAGATAGGCATTTACCTGATTCTGTTAGGAATTTGGAGAAGAAGCTTGATGAAATTAGGTCACTGTGCAACTAATCCCAGGCAAAAGTCCCAGGGATCAACGATCATAAATCAAGAGAGACTGGAATGGCCCTACTTAAGCCTGGGACCTCAAACACTGAGGCAGACCACACTGGGACAGAAACCTCATTCAAGAATGAGGACTAATAGCTAACATTTATTGTGGGCTCATCTTTTGCCCAGAACCATGCTAAGCATACTATATGTATTATCTTATTTAGTTCATTTTACCAAGATAGAAACTGACGCTCACAGTAACTTGTCCAGGATTACCAGCTAGTAAATTGTAGAGCCACAAGGAGGAACTGAGTCCTTTTTCTGATCTAGTCTTCACCTTTTATAGGCTCTGACACAGGCTCTGCTTCTCTCATAATTCTTAATTGGCTGGCACTCTCAATTACCAACACATTCTCAGCACACTAGGAGTAGAAGGGAACTTCCTCACCTTCATAAAGAACATCCACACAAAAACTACAGTTAACATCTACTGAATGGTGAGAAACTAGAAGTTTTCCTCCTAAAATAAGGAACAAGGCAAGGATGTCCCGTTTGACCTCTCCTTTTCAACATTGTACTGGAAGTTCTAGCTAATGCAATAAAACAAGACAAGGAAATAAAAGGTATAAAGATTGGAAAGAAAGAAATAAAACTGTCTTTGTTCACAGATGACATGATTATCTATGTAGAAAATCTGAAAGAATCAACCCAAAATTCCTGAAACTAATAAGCAATTATAGCAAGGTTGCAGGATATAAGCTTAGTATACAAAAGTCACTTTCCTATATATACCAGTAATGGGCAATTGAAATTTGACAATAAAATCAATGCCATTTATATTAGCACCCTAAAAATGAAATACTTAGGTATTAGGTAAATACAAAATATATATACGATCTGGATGAGGAAAACAAAACTCTAGTGAAATAACCAAAGGGCTAAATAAATGGGAAGATGGAAAGGCAGAAGACCCAAAATAGTTGACACAATAGCAAAGGAGGAGAACAAAGTCAAAGAATTTACACAACCTGACTTCAAGATTTGCTATAAAGCTACAGTGATCAAGAGAGTGTGGTATTGGCAAAAAATAAATAAATAAATAGATCATAGAACAGAATAGAGAACCCAGAAACTGGCCCACAGAAGT
>NW_007733895.1:63126-67566 GCF_000696425.1 Galeopterus variegatus
AAAAAAAACCAAAATAGCAATGGCTTAAACACGTGAGTTCATTTTTCTTTGATGTGGAGGAATTCCAGTGGTAGGCAAACCAGGGCTGGTGTGGCAACTCCAAGGTCATCACGGACCCAGATGCCTTCACTCTTTCTGTTCCACCATCATAATGTGTGGCTTCCACCTTAACATCACCTGATTGTCTGAGATGGATTCTGGAGTGTCTGCCATTTGTTCTACGTGTCACAAAGCAGGAAGGAGAAAGAGTAAGAAGAGAAAAGAGCTTCCCTGGAAATCCCACCCTCCAACTTCCACTTCCATCTCACTGGCCAGACTGCTGTTGAATGTCCATATCTAGTTCAGAAGAGACTAGGAACGTCGTCTTTCTGCCGGGCACATTACTGCCTAGAATAGAGTTTTGGACGAATGGAAATGGATATTGGGCAGGCAACTATCTCAGCCTTTTTTACAGAGGATATGAAGAAAATCTTCCTAGAGGAGGTGGTGTCTTGGCAGAGACATGAGGAAAGAGGAAATGATCTGTTCAAAGATCCTGAGCAAGAGAAATCATGATGTAGTTAAGGAACTGAAAAAATTTCTACTTAGCTGGAAACCAGACTGAAAAGGCGGTATGGGAGGGACTTGGGGAAGCAGATCACAAAGGGCCTCGCCAGTCCCCTTAAGGAGTTTCAAAATGGTCCTGGGGACAAGAGAAGCCACTTGAGGATTTTAAGAGAAGTCTCATAATTGCATGTTAGAAGGAAACTGGCCACAGTGCACGGCACAGATTGGAGGGACCAGCATGGAGACAGGGAGAGCAGCTGGGGTCTGTCCAGAAGTCTACAGAGAAGGTGGTGGATTCAGCTGGTGTAGCAGAAAATGTCACTGGGCAGATGTTGGTGGACTTGGGAGCCGTTTACTGAGTAATAGCTGCAGGGCCGATAAGGAACAGGAACCAAGAATGGTTCTCAGATTTCCGACTTAAACAACAGATACGTACAGGTGCCATTCCCTGAGAAGTCCCTGTCTCGACACTTCTACTATCATCATTCTCACAGTACTGGGTCAGGGGTCATCTGGGAGTGTAGCCGAAGTTCTCAGGGCCTCGTTGACTTTGGCTCTTTTTGAGTGGATGTTTGATAAGCACTGTAGCCCCCAACAATCCATCAGCAGTACTATTGCGACATGTCAAAATTATATTGGATGCAGATGATATGTGTATTAAAAATGAATGCCTGTCTCCATGAAGCAGAAGAGAGAGGTATGTTGGACTAGCAGAAAGTGGGCACATGGGTAGAATCAATGAAGAGCCCATCGTCCCTGTGCAGTGACTGGAGAACTGAATTGCAAGCTTCGTCTCCCCCGACTGCATGGCCATAAGGGGTTTGCAGCTCCAGATTAGGGCACAGCACCCACACCTCATCTTGGGACTGAATTACAACCCCTACAACCAAAGAGCATCTGTGCCCACACAGAAGTGGAGAGAAAAATGAGAAAAGGGGTCCTTGGAGAATGCCCCCAGTTGGAAGACAGCCCATTCTCTCAGGGATGAGCAGGGGGAAGAGAAAAGCTCCTTTGTTTGTTGTTCTGTCTTTCTTTTATTGACAGACATTGTTCAACAAGCAAGGACATGGAATACTCAGACTAGATGGCTGGGCATTCACATATTCAGAAGTTAAGTTTCTTCCCCCGGCTAAATTAGGCTGACCACATTAACAAACTGTATACAGCATTAAAGTGTTTCTGTTCCTATTTTCATTTTGAATAAACTAGCTGGAAACATTATTGTTTGTGGTGTTAAATGGATTTCATAACTAATACAGGATGTGGCTAAATTCATATTACTGTGATAATTTTAATTGAATTTCCTGACTCCTGCATGTTTAATTGTCAACTTTTAACACTGCATTAAACATAAGGTTCCAATGTTATTAATACAAAATGCTTACATTCCCTTATGACTGTGATTATATTTTGCTTATCATTCCTGAATGTTGTATTAAGTCTATTTAAACGATATCCCAAGAGACCTTTACATGTTTACTGCTTTAGAAGAAAAACAGATGTTCTCACATATCCTGAAAAATAATACAATTTACATTGTATATGAAGCTTGTTGAGAACCACTTAGCAATCTTTTCAGGTGGCCAGAAGGTTTAGGTAATAGGGCACCCAATACTATAAGATTAGAAAAAAATGCCAATCACATTTTCCAAATGCAAACACACATTAAAAAGTATCCTCAAGAAAGCATTTGAACCAGGTTGTGTTCGAATCACACTCATGACTTATAACTAACACAAGTTTATCAACAGAACATGACACACGGTTGCCTGCCAATCACATTTTCCAAATGCAAACACACATTAAAAAGTATCCTCAAGAAAGCATTTGAACCAGGTTGTGTTTGAATCACACTCATGACTTATAACTAACACAAGTTTATCAACAGAACATGACACACGGTTGCCTCACTCCCCTGGAGCTTGTCTGTAACCCTACTTCTCCAGAACAAGGTAGAAGAGGACCCTGAGCGAGCAAAACAGATTTGACAGAGAATATTCACTAAACAGCATTTGACTCTTGGAAATACCCTAAAGAGCTGGTCATTTTTTTTTTTTTTTCCTTTTAATCTTTTTTACTGACCGGCAACGGGATCGCAACCCTCGGTGTTGGGCCCGCACCTCGCTCAACCAGTGAGCGGGAACCGGTCTCCACATGGGATCCGAACCCTCAGCGGGATCACCGCCGCGCTCCCAAGCTGCGCACTCTCCAGTGCGCCACTGGGCCGGCCCAAGAGCTGGTCATTTTATAAAGCATTGTAACAAGTTCAGTTCTCTGAAGTCTGTACCTACAGCAGACAAAAAGCAAGAGAGCAGGGAGAAATGAGTAGGATATGGGAATATTTGTTGAATGCAACTAAATGCAAGCAACCTTATGCACATTACTTTACTCAATTTTTAAACAGTCTCATGAAGAGGTGTTATTGCCCCCATTTTACAGAGGAGGATAATGGGACTGAGAAAGGTCATGCAGTGAGCACGTGGTAAAGCTGAAATCTTAGCCTAGACAGTCATCGTAATAATGCCAATAATTACTAACATTTACTGACTACTGTCTCTGTGTTCCAGATACGGTCCTGAGCACTTAATGTGTATTATAACCTTACAAAAGGACTTCACGCCAACATCCATTACCGTCACCACATCGTAGGTGACTGCATTGAGGCTCAGAAAGTTTAGGTACCTTTGCTGGCATCCCACAACTAACTGACAAAAGGGGCAGGACTCAGACCCTGGTTGGTGTGACTGCTGAGCTTGTGGGATCGTACCAGAGCTGGCACTGCACTGTTGGGGGAAGGGCACAGCTGGAAGCAGACCCATGGCAACAGTAAGAGGCGGCGACTTGACAGCAAGAGAAAATTTTTTTTTAAATTTAAAAACAGCCAGAAAACAAAAATAAAGCTGTGCAGGCCAAGGCATCTGAAAGACGCTGCTATCAGCCAAGGTGTGGGCAGGAGTCTGGACCAAGGGAAGAATTGGGGGAGGGTGGGGAGAGGAGGGGCAGTTTCTGTAGCTGGGCCCATGGGCCAAGGGGAAGCTGAGCTCTTGATTGAAAAACCGAGCAACTGCAGAGGCTGACAGGTTCGGTCCTGTCTGCTGAAGAAGTTTGGAAATTATGGGAAAACAAGCTCAGACCCCCTGAGCCTGGCAGAGGAGCAGGATCTCTACAGGCTTCCCCTTGCCCCTGGGGATCTCTTCCTTAGTGTGCAGTGGCCACGGTCACCACTCCACCACACCCCTGGTTACTCAGACCCCTTGAAGCAGCTCAGCTGTGAAGGGCAGCCCAGCCTTGTAGACAGGAGGAGGTAGATGTCACCCCAAACTTAGCATCAGTCATGCTCTTATCAGGCCCTTAAGTACTGACACTCCTGTTCGACTAGGACTATATTTTTTTCTTATCACTTTGAATGCTGGATTTAGTGGCCAGGAACCCTAGAGGTCAAAGGGCCACTTGCCCGAACATAAGTTCCCCCCCCAAAAATCAAGAGCCCAAAGGGATGCTAATGTGTTATAGGAGACTCGATGGCAGGCTCTTCAAAATGTCCTGGGTGACTGAACACTTCCTAATTGGAGGGTCCTTCCCAACATGAGGGTGGCCCCTGGAGGAGCAAGGAGGAGCCACAGAGGCAGGGCAGCAGCTGGCAGCCGGGGCCACTTCCCACACCATAAGTGATATTCCCGCCTCCCCGTCCCACCTGCAGGCCTCAGAGGTGACCACCCCCCTTTTCCCCTGCTTGGTGCTGATAGAGGCGTCCCGGCTCTGGTGCAAGCAAGAACGGGCATGGAGATATCCTTGGCTCCCGGTGCCCCAGAAGCCCCTCACCACCTTCCCCCTGGCCAGTGCAGTGTGGCAGAACTATACTCACAGAGTCGTGGAATGTTCATTATAATAATA
>NW_007733895.1:68219-71397 GCF_000696425.1 Galeopterus variegatus
AGAAGGAGCAAAGTAGCAAACCCAAGGAAGAGCACAGGCCTCCTACATGTTATGGGGCACCGGGGCCAATTGAGAAACGATCTGACTGCGAAGATGCCCCCTCCCAGCGAGGGACAGTGCCTGGCAACCCTGACGCAACTCTAAAAGGGGAGCACAGTGCAATACTTCAGTGAGGAATGAGGGAGGTTCCAGGAACGCCATTGCCACAGAATGCCATGAACACTAGCAAGCCCTGAGTTTCCTCACAGGAACCACACTAAGTGAAATGGAGACCCTCTGCCAAGTGCCCAGAGCTCGATGGTGAGCTGGAGAGAAAGGGACAGCCTTTTCAGTGACCACAGGAGCCCCAACAGAACTGCCTACAGTGTTTCCCAAGCCTAGGATCTCCTCCTCCCCTTTGAAGCATCCGTGAGAGCCCGAAGCTGGCTAGAAACCACATGCTGGATCCAGGAGCACTCCCGGGCCCATGGGCAGCTGGCAGCCTGGCAGGACCCCTCGCATGGAACTCTCTCACCAGCCAGCTGCCTCTCTCAAGCAGGAGCCAGGGGAGGGCAGGGAGAGCAGGGAAGAATGAATGATGCCTCCAAAAGCAGATCATCTTCCCTGGACAGTGACAGAATCCCTCACCCCACTGGTTCCCATACAGTGGACGACACCCCGCACTTATCCTCTCCTGTTCCCCACTCCCTTTGTCCTTGGACCTGGCAAATCTTCTCTGTGAGGAGGGAGACAGAGCTTTCTCCTGCCCAGATATCTGTCTCAGGAGAAAGTAGAAAGGATCACCTGGCTACTCCCTCCAAAGGCACAGAGAGATGTTTTAAGTATTTCACAAATCTCTGAACACTCAGCTGGGTCTTTTCTTTGAAGGTTAGTACATCCATCACTTCCACTAATGCTTATTCAGCATCTGTTCTGTAAGGAGCCAGGGCTGGGGGTTACCTGAAAGAGGGAGATCGCAGTTATTTAAGGCAAAGCAGAGAAGAATCTCCTGACTGTTTGCTGGGAGTCTGACCCCATAATTCAGATTAGGGAACAAAATTTTAGAAGAAACTTATTTCAGAAGTAAGTGGAGTTGGAAGTAGACTCTGGGACCACTCTGGCTGCTCAACGCTGCTTCTGGGAGCCTCAGCTATAAAAATCAGTGCATGGGCCCTCGGGTCCAGGTCACATTTGTAGAAGGCAAGGTAGAAGACACACCACACGCGCACACACACACACACACACACACACACACACAACACACAACACAAGCAACACACATACACACACAACATGCTCACACAACACACACATACACACACGCCATCACTGATGGTTTATATGTCCCAAGGCTCCCCAAGGTGCCTAAAGACTTCCCAAATTCAGAAGTTTTTAGATTCTCCTGTGTATGCCAAGGAGAGTTTTGATTAAATGTGAGCATTTTTTTTCTGTTGACTTCCTGGAGTTGTACAATGCCCCGGTTCACAGTGAAGCTAGTTCTACATAGTTCCTGCAGGATCATCCAGATATGTCAGAGCTCCTCCTTTTCACAGAGCTTGGGGCAGGGCGGGGGGAGGTGAGAGAGAGGTAAAGGTGGGGGTGAAAGTATCAGGAAATCCAAAGCTACCCCACAGCTGGAGCCAGTGCCTCTTCACTCTGTCTTTGCCAGATCTGCAGCACCTTCACCTCCACCTCCACATGCCCAGATAATGGGAAGTAATTTCTGTCCCTTGTCTGAGTACTCTCATCTCACCAGCCTCCACCAGTCAAGGATAGCCAATAGGTGTAGTTTTCTAACTGTGGGGTGAGAGGCAGTGCAACGTGGGAGGACCAGAAGTTGCAATGTATCTCACTTACTCATTTCCTTGTACCGTACAGAGAGGAAGCCCTACAGATTCAGATCTTTAGAAGGACAGGGTCCTGTGTGGACACTTCCTCTTTCCCAACCTCTGTGACACTCCACTTGACCTATCTCCTACCATGTCCCTCTCCTTCAAGTTCCTGGGGCCTTTTGTCTTAGCCCCTTCTCCTCTTTAGGAAATGAATCCTCTCCTCCAGCATCCCCATCCCCCACTCCCAGAAGCTGTGTCTTGAACAATAAGCATCTTGGGCTCTGCTCAAATGCACATGGAACCTTCCCTCTGCCCAACATTTGTCAATGCAGGACTGGAGAAAATGGAAGGCAAAAAGAAAGATTTATGAGCTAGTACAACCCAGCCTGGCTGGAGGGAAGTTGGCCTTAGGCATGTATGAATGCTGGTAAGAACTCACTCCATCCTCATGGCCTTTGGAGCTTTAGCTTCAATAGTTACAATCCTTCCCCTGTACAGGTTGCTTAGCAACTAAGGAAGAGAAAGGAACAGAATGCTATGCTTGTGTACAATAAGGGGAATAACACCAGCAACCCCAAGGATAAGTAACAGGAGGCTGCAAGGCAACTGGGAAACTTCCACTTCTGCAGCCTTTCTCTCTTTGCCATAGCTCCACTTTTCTCTCTAAGTCCCTTATAAGCTTCAACTCCTCCCCACCACCATATACCCCCAAGAGTTGCAGAGAAAGCAACTGCGTAGGACTCAGATCAATACTCCATCTGATCCCTATAAGTAGTTCACCCATTATTAATAATAAATAATAATAAACTCCTTATAAACCATATGGAGTTGCCTGCTTCATTCTTTGGTCTCAGGATACCTTCTTGGTTTGGTGGACATTATACTGTTAGCTCATACTGGGACAGGAACGTTTATAACCAGGACCCAAATACCCCAAGAAGGCTCCCTGCTATAGCTCTGTGTCTTTGTGAGTTAGCTTCTTTCTCTCCAATACCTGGAACCTCAGAATGTGACCTTCTAGAGCTGGGCTCTGGGGCAAGCTTGATGGAGGTAGTGGATGTTTCATTCCAGTTTAGATGTCCTAGCAATGAAAACTGCAGCAGACTCCCTCTGTTGTTACCTACAGGACCCCAGTCTTGTAAGACTTTAAGAAAACATGTTCCTCCTGTTAGCATGGCTTTGTTCCTGGACCTTACAAAATAATAATCTTGGATTCTTGGGTCTTGCTTGCCTTACAAACTCCAGGACATGTCTTAGGAGCTGTTATCAGATGAACTATGTCCCCAAAAAGGTATGTTCAAGTTCTAATACCTGGAACCTCAGAATGTGACCTTTTTTGCAAACAGGGTCATTGCAGATGTAATTAG
>NW_007733895.1:71789-73122 GCF_000696425.1 Galeopterus variegatus
AATACCTGGAACCTCAGAATGTGACCTTTTTTGCAAACAGGGTCATTGCAGATGTAATTAGTTAAGTTAAGATGAGGTCATACTGGAGTAGTGGGACCCTTAATACAATATGACTGATGTCCTTATAAGAAGAAACACAGAGACAGACACACTGGAAAAATGCCACATGATGACAGAGGCAGAGATTGGAGTGATAACTCTATGAGTCAAGGAATATCAAGGATTACTGACAACACCAGAAGCTAAGAGAAAAGCGTGGAGCAGATTCTCCCCCAGAACCTTCAGAGAGAGCGTGGCCCTGCTGATGCCTCCAGAACTGTAGGAGAATAAATCTCTGCGTATAAGGCCTCCCATTCTATGGTACTTTGTTACAGCAGCTCTAGGAAACTAACACACAGCCAATATGGGTGGTACCAGCTCAAATTGATTCTTTAGGATCCCAAAATCTCCCTTGATAGAAGATGCCTGTGTTTTAATTCATCCCACCAAAATGGAAAATTGCTTTGGTTGAGATTTGCTGGGCTCTTACCTGGTTACTATCATACCATTCAAATGACTCAACAGCAGGCAGTGTAAATGGATTTGTAGGTACTATAGACAAGAAATGATACAATATCCACACTAGAAACTTGAGCAAATGCCTGATTTGAGAAATGGTAAGACTTTTATATGGGTCAAACTTTACTCCGCCATTAAGCAAATAAAAGAGCAGATTTTGAACTATATGCTGCGCTTTGCACATCTCTGGGACCCAAGCATCTGCTGTAATGCTTTCTCTGACTTTGAGTTTCTAAGACATTGATTAATTTTAGGTATTAAGGAGATAGATACCGTTCAGAAATTCAAAATTTGTAAATTTAATCAGTGGTCTGAATAAGAAATTGCAATTTATATTGCAAATTGGATTGGGCAGTAAAATATAAGACACCTAATTAAACTTTAATTTCAGACAAGCAATGAATAATTTTTTAGTGTAAGTATGTCCCAAACATGGAATGTATATCTATTTGCTAAACCTGTCGACTCTAATGCAGGTGGTCCTACATTTAGAGATGTCGTTGGATGTCAGAGCCATGATGAAATCCTCTAATACCACCATCTGACTGAAAGAAATGCTTCATTTCAAATGGCCCAAGGAAAGGCCTCATGTATTGAGGCTGCATTACCACATGTCCCATATTGGTAGAAAGAGTTGGCATTTTGATTTACTGTTGTAACATGAAGAGTGGACAGAGGAGGATATTCTCCCAACTTTACATACAAGAACAATTTGTAATTGTCAGAAGTGATAGAACTATGGAAAGTTCATGAAATGGTTAAAACCATGTTGACA
>NW_007733895.1:73526-74420 GCF_000696425.1 Galeopterus variegatus
CCTCTATGCTTACATATGAACTCTCTCAATATTTTTATTGACTCGATCTATAATAGCAAGTCTCACTTTAAAAGAAGGTCCACAGGGTGGGGGTAGCATTGTGTATGGGGGGTTGCACACTTTTCCCTCACAAAACTTACATCCTCCTGCATACTCCTTGCCAGGTTAAGATGTGCTGATCTAGAATTAACTGAAGAAGTAAAAGACAGTAAAAATATATATATAATGGATGTTTCTCTATGTCCTCACTCTCTCTTCTATGCCAAAAATACGTTGGGGGGGGAGCGGTTGGAGAGGGCGGTGTTGAACCAGTTTACTACTTCTCCGTTTTGAAGTATCCACACTGTTCAGGTGAGATTGACCCACCTGCAGCTGCAAGGGTGGGTTCTGATTTTCCCAGTCTAATAGGTAAAACCCCTCCCCTTTGCCACAGTAACTGGTTCATTGATGCAATCAGTGTGTAGCATTCCTTTACGGTGTGCCACCGGGAAAATATTCATCATTCATCTCCCCAGTCTCGCTTGCCACTAGTGGGGTGATCAAGTGCCCATGTGATCGGTTCTAGTCAATGAGATGTAAACAGAATTTTGGTTGAGGCCTCTGGGAAAGGGTTTCATGGTTTGTTTTTGGTTTTGTGTTTTTAATTTTCTTCTGATAAAAGGGGGCAGAGTCAGCAGCACCATTAGCCTGTTCCCTTTCTCCTACCAGGAGCTAAAATGTGATGACCAAGGTGAAGCAGCCATCTTGCTACCTGGAAAAAAAATCCACATGCTTAAGGTGGCAGGACAGAAAGCCAGCAGGGGCCTGAGTCTTGATGACTCCCCTAAACAACTTCACCAGCCCTACTCTGCACATCTCTGGAAATAATAATAATAATAATAATAATAATAATAA
>NW_007733895.1:75250-77970 GCF_000696425.1 Galeopterus variegatus
AATAATAATAATAATAATAATAATAATAATAACCCCATTTGAATCAGGAAAGTATACAATCGGCATAAAGGTAGACAGATCAATAGAGCAAAATAGAGATGCCAGAAATAGATCTACACCGGCAATAAAATCAAAACTTGAACTACTGAACTTAATCAAAATTTAAAATGTGAACTCATCAAAAGATACTAAGAACACGAAAAGGCAAACCACAAACTAGGAGAAAATATTTACAGTGCATTTATCTGACGAAGGGCTTGTATCCAGAAAATATACACTCCTATAAATGAATAATAAAAGACAAAGAAAAAGACAAATAACCCAAAGATTTTAAAGAATAAGCAAAAGACTTTAACAGACATGTCACAGACAAAGCTGTGGAAATGACAGATGAGCACATGAAATGATGCTCAGCATCACTAGTCATCAGAGAAATGTAACTTTTACATCCACAGTGAAGTTTCATATCTGCTGGAATGGCTAAAATTTTTAAACTGGCAAAACTAAATACCGGTGAGCACATGGAACAACTAGAACTCTCACACATTGCCATCTGGAGCATAAATTAGTAAAACCACTTTGAAAAACTGATGTGCAGTTTCTTATAATACTAAATGTGCCCCTATTTATTACCCAGCAATTCTACTTTTGGTTATTTACCCCAGAAAAATGAAAACATATGAAATGAAAGACTTGTACATGAATTGTTTTTAACAGCTTTATTCAGAAGAAGCAAAAATGGGAAACAGTCCAAATACTCATGAACAAGTAAATGAGTACAAAATTGAGTCCTACTCAGCAATAAAAGGGAAAAAACTACTGATACATTCAACAACATGGGTGAATCTCATAAATATTACATTGAGCAAAAAGAAGCCAGACACAGAAGATTACATTTTGTATTATTCCATTTATCTGAAGTGCTAAGAACAGGTACAACTAAGCTATGGTGAGAAAAATGAGAACAGAGGTTGCCTAGGGGAAGGGGTCAGGATTGACAAGAAGGGAACTTGACATAATTTCCTAGGGTGATAAAAATATTTTTTGATGGAATGGTTTTAATATAGCAATATTAGATATGTCAAAACTCATTGAACTGTACACTTAAAATTTGTGCAATTTACATCATGTAAACAATATCTCTAAAAAAAAAAAGTACCCTATTTGGTTAAGCCTCTGCAGTCAGGTTTCTGTTAATGAACCCAAATGTTATCCCTAAAGGATTTGGAAAAGAAACAGTAAAAGATAAAGATAATAAAGACGAAATGAAGAGTCATCAAAAGGTAGTGTGGTATATAATGTGACACCACCCCCCTAATAAGCCCTTAAATCTTCAGAAGCATAGTAAAATTAATTGCATTAATCACAGGGCTTAATTAGGTTTTCTGGTGCGGGTGTGTGGGAAGACTACTGGAAAGACTGAGCTTTGGGACAAATCACGTTGGGTGGAAATGGGACTGTATGTGCTTATTCTGAGGGGAAACTCAAGGGCCATGGGGAGGTAAGTTAACTGGTTCCTAGGCAGCACGAAAAAGCCTTAGGAACTTACAGCCAGGAGACTGGGTGTGTGAACCAAATGCACCTAAATCTTTGACATGTGAGAGCCCCAAGCTGGCAACTGAGTCAGGACTGCTAAGGGCAGAGAAGGGAGTTATGTCTGGTGTTTGACTCTTTTCATGGTCCCAGTGGTGTTTCTGTCCCTGTCCTACTTTCCAGGAATCATGAACTACAGTGATTTGGGGTGGTGTTAGCCCAAAGCAATTTTCACAGCACAAGGGAACCTCTTGTGGAAGATCTCACCCCTCGCCCGTTATTCTACCCAACACACAGTCTTGTCATCTGGCTCCCAGGAGATGTTCTCCTAAATCATCTATACCCCCAGTACAGCCCCAACTCAGGTTCCAAGAACACAATTGTGCAGTTGTCTATCCAAACTACACCATCCAGGGTAGACTCAGGCAGGGCCACCACATCATTACCAACACGACCTCCTGTGCTGATCCCCAAACATTCTCCAGCTTCTGTGCAATTCCCAGGGGGGAAAAACACAAACATTCTGTTAGTAATACCTACCGCAGTCTGTAGGGCAGACCACAGGTCAATGCTTTTGATGATGGTGGTGGTGGCAGTGCTGGTGGTTTCTCCAAAATACTGCTCCTCCTCCACCTCCTCCTCTTCCTTCTTTTGAAGTCACAGCTCTCCTAGAAAAGCTTTGCTTTAGAACAAAAAAGAAATTGTGCTCATCATACTCCAGTTCGGCAGCAACAGTGACCATGCTATTTTGGGGTGGGGGGAGAGGATAAATGCCTCTGGTCAGGGGGTAATTCTTATCCTAGGCTCCCAAGGTTTCCTAGAGGGAAGAAACTCCCATTCTCCAACTGTGATGTACTGCAGAGACTCAGGCTTCTTGTTCCCAGCTCTCCCGCACGCTCTATTCCTTGGGAAGATGACCTGACTTACTCAACCAGTAAACCCCGGAGAAAAAAACTGAGCGAGCACAGCTCAGCTCATTCCTGGCCAACCTGAAACTGACTTGTTCCAGGATGCACATTTCACCTGTCTCTTCTGCCAGGTCATAAGCTATAAATTACATGCAAAACTTCAAAACCCAAAACTTCCCGGTACTACATGAGCTCAGTGTGACAGATGATGCTGTTTTGTTGGACCTTGATTGCCCTCAAACCGCGAACGTGGCCTGACTATCCCTGGACAGCTTCACT
>NW_007733895.1:78688-82452 GCF_000696425.1 Galeopterus variegatus
CCCTCAAACCGCGAACGTGGCCTGACTATCCCTGGACAGCTTCACTGGTGCTCTTGTTTTGATCTGTGGTTATGCCTTCATTCACACAGGGCACTTAGATGTCATTTTGTCTTCACTTGACACTAATCCTTTCTTATCTATTAAATCCATCTCTCTGTTTTTTTCATGAGTCCACAACCATTTAAAAAAAAAATACCACCTGGCATCAAAATGCTTATAAACACATTTATGGATATAGGTCCTGAGGTGGCAAGATAGTACTCCTACATGAGGGGATCATGCAGATGGCAGAGAATATGCTTATCTCCATCTGTTTAAATTATCATAGATATGAAAACGCACAATTTAAAAATGCTTGCACAACTCTGCAACTGCAGTAATGTTTATCCTCCCGGTCCCAGCTTTGGCTGGGGACTGCAGGCCCCATGTGAGACTCTGTTCACCCTTTCTCAAGTTTCCTCAGTGCTTTCTTGCTTTGCCCCAAATCAGACTCCATTTGCTTTAACAAAGCATGTTATGAATCCCAAAAGGTTTTTGCCCAGGCCTAGTCTAGGATCTATAAAAGCAATGTTTATGTCCTGATGCTTTTCTTTTCTTTTTTTTTTTTTTTCCTTTTTGTCTTTTTTCGTGTCCGGCAACGGATCACAACCCTCAGTGTCGCGCCTGTACCGGACCGGGACCGGCAACGGGATCGCAACCCTCAGCGTCGCGCCCGCACCTCGCTCAGCCAGTGAGCGGAAACCGGTCTGTATGTGGGATCCGAACCCTCGGTAGGAGCTCCGCCGCGCTCCCAAGCAGCGCACTGTAGCAGTGCGCCACCAGGCCAGCCCTGTCCTGATGCTTTTCTAACATTACCTGGCCAGGTACTACCTTCAAGCTTTATATAACTGTCATATAAGGCAAATTGCATGAGAAGCTTCCTTCTACTTGGGATATATGAACTGGGTTTTTGCTAGCTTCTGATTTGCACAGAAGTTGGCAGGTCTCAGCGGCTGGACAGAAGGGAGTGAGATGGAGGTTTCATATAAAACTGGGGGTCTGATTTCATCTCCCCCAGCAGATTGGCACTGTCACAAGCTCTCGCCTGCCTGTCAGGCCCAGCTGAAGACCCCTCCTCCGTGGATCACCGGCTGTCAGCTGGAGAACAAATTCTAGGAGGTGGATGCTGCTCTTTAGGCTCCAAAAGGCCACATGCTAAAAATATTGACAGCAGAGACTGTCACCCAAGGAGCACTTGGCAGTGGGAAAGATGTGCTGTGAAATGGAGCAGCTCTGTCTTTCACGGAGAGATTTCTCCACCAGCTCCATCTGTGAGTGAGCCTGGCACCCTGCACCCACCCCCACAAGCTCTGGAAACAGGGGCTGTCTCCCCTGGGAGGTAGACGTCTCCACTTCTTGACTCCTACCCAGCCCTGTCCCCAAACTGGTGCTTGCTTCTGTTTACTCTTTGGAGAAATGAGATCGTGGCTCCCACTTAGAAATGAGATCTAAACTCAACACCAAGCAGTCACCCTCTCCTCCTCCTTGGCACTTGCAGTCTGTATTGATTGTCTCACTGAGCTCCCCGCTGAGGTGCCCCCTTCATTCCCACTAAGCTCAGACTCTCTGTGACCTCTTCCCTACGCTGCTGCAGAGGCCTCTTAAATTACCTCCCTGCCTTCAGTCACTCCTCTTGACATCCCATAATATGCACATCATCAGTATCATCATCCTTAATTTTGTGTCTTTTAAAGACATTGCCCCGCTGCACACAAAACCAAGTGCAACTGCTTGAAAATCAAGGCCTTTCCCAAACTGTCCCGCCAGCCCTCATTTCTGTATTAGCTACCTACTGCTGCGTGACACATTTACCCCATGATAGTGGCTTAAAGCAACCACAAAACATTTATTATCTCTCAGGTTTTGTGCATCAGAAATTCAGGAAGGTCTTGGCTGGACTTTCTGGCTCAGGGTCTCTTATGAAGTTTCTGCCAAGGTGTCAGTTGGGGCTGTGGTCATCTGAAGACTTGACCTAGTGCTAGAAGATCCACTTCCAAGATGGCTCACTCACATGGACAGCAAGATGGTGCTAGCTTTTGGCAGCAGACCTCAGTTGCTGGCCCATGGGGGCTGTCCCTAGGCTTCTTGTGCATCCTCATCACAAGACAGCTGGCTTCCCCCAAAGCAGGAAATCTGAAAGACAGAAAGGGAAGTGGCCACACCTTCTATGACCTGACTTAGAAGTCATAGACCGGCACTTCCACCATACTCAATTGGTCACGCAGCCACCCCTGATCCAGTGTTAAGGGCACTACACAAGAGCATGAATAACAGGGGGCAAGGATCAGTGGCACCATCTTGGAGGCTGGCTGCCACAGTGCTCCACCTTGACCTTTGCCCATCCTGTGTGCCCTGTGTCATAGCCATTCGAAGTGACCCTCCTCCCAATTCTAGCCATCAAAATCTTCCCTCTCCTGCCAGAGCTCACTTCTGTGAGGGCCTCCGGGCTCCCATAAACTTAACGAGTTCCTCATGTCCGGGTTCCTTGGCACTCTTATTTCTATTACCACACTTATCACACTCTGTCTTGTATTATGGTTGAGTGCAAATGTGTCTGCCTCCAAAGACGGAAAACTCCACATATTCATGTTTTCACCCGATCCTTGGCAAAGCACTTGGAGAAGAAGATGTTCTATGAGAGTTTATGACATTGAATTGAATGTGCCTTCCTTCCCTTCAAGGTCACTATTGGACTAACTCTTGAAAGAAAAGAGAATATTTCATTTAGCATTCATACTATGTGCCAGCTGTTGGGTATGGACATGGTCCTTGCTTTCATGGAGTTTTCAATCTTGTGAAACATTTGTAAATTCTCACAAATGGCTGGCCAAATGACACCACACATAAAAATCTCTATTCTGTCAACTCAGTTCATTAGAATATCTTGATAGTATCTTAAAAAATATTTTACCTAGAAGATTTTACGACCCAATCTTTCTGCTTTCTTTTCAGCTTTTTCATGATGGCACCCATCCATCCATTCAGTCCTTCACCTCTCATCCATTTATACACTCAACAAACATTTACTGAGCAAGTCACTGCAGGAATTTAAAAACAAACAATATGAGGTTTCTTCCTTTAAGATATCTGCAGTCTAGTGGAGGAAATAACAGGTATGTAAATGACTGCATTGCACAGCTAGCACAAGGAAGGGGACTTGTGAAACAGCAACAGGTCCCAGCAGTGAGTTGGGGGATGCTCCTCTCAGCCCAGCCCAGCAGGGTTGGGGCAGGATCCTTCCTTCTGCTGTGGATGCTGCTGAGAGCAGCAGTAAACACCACAAACTACATCAGAGGAAAAGAGCTGTGTCTTCTTCTCTAGCAAGATCTGGGTGCCATCCCCAGATCCCCAGAATTAAACATCCTTTCTGACATCTCCCTCTTTGTATGCAGGGAATTGAGAGTCAAGAAAGTAACTAGAAATGACAATGCTTTAAACTTGGCTAGGTGAGGAGTCTCAGCAGTACAAGTTCACTCGAAAGTGAATCAGTCCTCACCGGAAGCTGCTCTGTGCTGTCCTTCCCCACCCTGGACCAGGGGGCCATCCTGGAGAACCCAAGTATAGCGACAGTTTAAGCCAAGTTACTCTGCTGAATCTAGAACTTGCTTAGCTTCTAAGAAGAGGGGAAAAGGGCCGGCCCGGTGGCGCACTGGAGAGTGCGCCACTTGGGAGTGCAGTGGCGCTCCCGCCAAGGGTTCGGTTCCCATGTGGAGACCGGTTCCCGC
>NW_007733895.1:83091-102771 GCF_000696425.1 Galeopterus variegatus
GGTGCGGGCGCAACACCGAGGGTTGCGATCCCGTTGCCGGTCAGTAAAAAAAACAAAAAAAGGAAAAAAAAAAAAAAAAAAGAAGAGGGGAAAAGGTGGAAACACTCTCAGAAATTAATTCCCAGGGAATCACTACTATTCCTATAGTTACCATATTTTTTTGAATCAAGAATCAGAACACGTGGGCAGTCCCATTGTTGGGCACTTGGGTCCAATAATGGGATGGAGTACTTTACTTCATTGCTGTCTTGGAACCCTGGGATGTATGACTGCTAACACAAACCTCATAAATGCTCATTTATTTTTAATGCATATATTTTCATGCATGTGAAATATACACATAAAAGGGATTTATAAGATCTATATGCAGTGTAAAGCTTAATAAAAAGAACACCCATGTACCCATCACCCTGCTCAAGAAATATATGTCAGTTTACTATTAATAATAGCACTTAATATTTTCTGAGCACTTACTATGTGCCAGGCACTATTCTAAGCATTTCACGTATATTATCTGATGGATGTTCACAACAGCTTTGNACTCTTTACAATAGCCAAGAGCTGGAATCTGCCCAAATGTCCATCATCGGATGAGTGGATACGGAAAACGTTGTATATCTACACAATGGAATATTACTCAGCTATAAAAACAAATGAAATATTGCCATTTGCAACAACATCTCACAAAAAAACCGGGGGCAGGGGAAGAAGATATAACAAGTATACTTTTTTGAAGTTGTTACAACAAGCAAATGGAAAGGACATTCTTGGGTGGGAGCGGAGAGAGGGAGGAGGGAGGGAAGTGTCGGTGATGGGCCATAATAATCATATACATTGTATATTGACAAAATAAAAATTTAGCGAAAAAAAAAAAAAGAAATATGGTTTGGGCTGTGATTTTTTTCCACATGTACATGTTTTAGTGTATGCCTATATATACGTATAAATATATCTTTTGAAGTACATCTTGTTGTTATAAACATCTCTAAATGTAGCTGAAGAAAACCCACTTATAGTTTTCCTGCTGTTTAAAAGCCACATTATACTCTGTTTAAATATTTTTAAAATTGTTCAGAGGAAAAAGGACATGGCCCCTTGAAAATTAAAATAGGTTTGGAAGAGTCTTGAAGTCTTTTATAGAAGTTTCTAAGGAAACCAACTGTGTGCTAATGTCAACTAAAAGTCACGGAGAACATGCTGTGAACATGTGCAAGATATAACCATAATTTTCTTCCCCCCTTCCCTTTTCTTCCTGTTAAGAAGAAAAGAGAATTTAGAGGCTAGACACTTGGAAAGGAAAATAGAACTTCTGTGCAGGAACTGTAAACTGGCAACTATAGGTCTGGCCTGCTCGTGGGGCTATCAATGACTGATTAAAAGTTATTTAAAAGAGAATTTTTATGATAAGCTGTTCCAATGCTTTAAAGTGCTGGAACCATATGTAGGAGTTTTATATATATGAGGGTACTTCAAAAAGTTCATAGAAAAATTCGTATTATCTTTCAATTCTATTTTTCTATGAAATTTTGAAGTAGCTTCGTATATTCCTATGAATTTCTGACTCTAAAAAATGTTCAAGGTGAGTTAGAGAGTAATTGTTTACTTAGAGATGAGGTGAACAACTAGAATTAGGCTAGTGGCTAACTAGAATTAGAACAGTGGCTGCTGCTTCATTAAGGGCTACCTCATTTTAACCAGTGTTAAAATGTTATAGTAGGTTATGTATCACATTTTCTTATATCATAACTAGAAATTATTTGTGTTGCTCTTAAAGAGTTTTATTTGTACATGAAAACTTAAATGTCTCCCTCTGTGTGTCACACATACAGATGTACACTGATATTCCCCTTATTTATTATCTATGGTGGGAACTGTCTTCTCCAAATTGTGGGGAACAGGTAATCAATACTGTAGGGATTGAAACTAGGATTTGGTTAGACTGGCTATAATCCAAAAGACTGAGAATAACAAATGCTGGTGAGGATGTGGGGAAAGGGAAACTCTTCCACACTGTTGGTGGGACTGTAAATTAATACAGCCATTACAAAAAACAGTATGGAGGTTCCTAAAACAACTAAAAATACAACTACCATATGATCCAACAATCCCACTGCTGGGTATATGCCCACAGGAATGGAAATGATCATGTTGAAGGAATTCCTGCACTCCCATGTTTGTCACAGCTCTATTTGCAATAGCCAAGAGTTTGAGCCAACCTAAATGTCTGTCAGTGGATGACTGGATAAGGAAAATGTGATATATACACACAACGGAATACTACTCGGCATAAAAAAAAAATGAAATTCTGCAATGTGCAGCAACATGGATGAGCTTGGAGAAAATTATGTTAAGTGAAATAAGCCAGACACAGAGGGAAATATACTGCATGTCCTCACTCATCAGTGGGAGTTAAGAGAGAAAGAAGGAAGGAAAGAAAGACCACAGTGGTGCACTGGACTTGCAGAGGGAGAGAACAGACTTGAGGTTGCTGAGGGTGGGTGCAGGGATGTTGGGGAGAGGTTCGGTGGGGGACACGGGGAATAATTGCAATTTGTGGTGGGGGGCATGCTGATAGCTTTGATTTGATCGTCACATGTTGTGCACAGCTACTGATGGTCAGTTCTGTGTCACATGAATATGAATAATCAATTTAAAAATAAAGAAACTAGGATTTGGAAAGCTAAGGAAGTATTTGTAAATGAAGCACAGGATTTAATCTGAGTCTATGGTCTTACATGCAGGAAGATTTAGAATATAGAAGTCAAAGAGGGTGCAAGAGTCAATGTCAAGCGAACAGTAGGCATATTAGAGGCAGACATATGGCCTCAGAGATAGGAAGTCTTTGAGACATAGACCAAACCTGTGTTGGTCAGAGAGCCTTTTGTATTTTCCAGGCTGTACCACAGAATAAAAACTGGCTTCCCAGGGAGTGGCTGGGCCAGGGCTAAAGGCTGGCAAGCAGCTGCACTGTCCCAATTTGCTACCTTGGCCGTTCTTCAAGCTGGATCAGATCCTGACAGAATCCTTTCTGTTTGGATCACAAGACTATAACTTAGCCTGCCCAACTGATGGCAGCACACCTGATTTGTAGGCCTCACATCCTGGAAGAAACAGAAAGCCTCCAGGTTGTTGGCAATGTAAACCCAAATTTACAAAGTGATGGCAAACATCACAGGAACACATACTGTTTATTTCTTAAACATCACATTTCAGGTGAAAATTTCCTGAAAAACCAACATAATGACAGTGAAAAGTGGAACAGCATGAACCAATCTGGTAGCCAGTAGGTTTTTATTTTTCTATTCCAGATGTGTTCACAAGAATGTGAAATGAAATGAAAAGGAATATATCTTTAAAACTTTTAAGCAATTGTTTTTTTCTATGATAAAGCAAATTTTTGTAATAAAGCTGTCATCTGAAATTCTGTCTATATATAAAAGGGGTGAAATAAATAGGAAGATTTTTTCATAGTTGTTTCTAGAAGTCTTAAAATAACTTAAGTTGCAGTGTTTTATTTTATTTTTTTATTTTTGTGCTAGAAATTTTTAAATCATTTTTTAGATACTTTGATGAACCTCCACAGACTTCTCATAACTTATTCATGGAACCACACAGGATCACTTGGTTTTCTTACCTATATAATATCAGATTGGCTACAAATATTTAAATCCAGGGTAAATCAACTGTTTGTGTTTTTTTCCTGTTAAGCCACTTGAAATTACAAAGCAAAAGTCCAATATTTGACTGTAATTATCCAGAAATGTGTTTAGATTTAGTTCTTTGTTGCCTGTTTTGTCTAGACGGGAATTATTTCATCAGTAGGACCTGTTATATATTTGTCTTTATACCCCCAATGCCCAAGTGAAAGGTCAGTGGGTTGGATTTTTGAGAGAGCCAAAGTCTGCTGTGATGTAAGAAAGGAATGAATTACTTCTTCTGCAACTGAGCTGCACAGATCTCAAAATATCCAGTAGTCAAGGCCTGAATTGTTTACGGGAGCCAACTGAAGCAAAGCCATGATGCCATTGACTCCTGGCCTCAACACTGACTCTCTTCTGCAGGGCAAATACCCCTGATGCTGTCTGCAGGAGTTACTTGCTTTCTCCTGCCTCATTTGCTTGTTCTGAAAATGCTCAGGGTTGTTCTTTTTTCCAAGGGAGCATGCTTAAAGCTCTTCATCAATCCCTTACATACACTTGTACACACCTGTTCTCAAAAGCAGCATCCTCTGACCTATTGGAGGAGTGGAGTGGTAAGAGTTAGGGTGGTAAGGGTAGAATTTACTATGATCAGAGACTGGATTACATATTCCAAACCAGCCTTATACATGGATAGAATAGGTGGTCAGTTATGTGGTATGATTTGGACATGGTCACACTTTACCTTACCCTCAAAATATCCTCCTTATAAGCCTGAGTGACTGGTATTTCACCATTAAAAATGGATTCTTCTAGTTTAAGACCTTCTCCTCTACAAAATACAAAGCCTGGCACTGAACATTGTGCTCTGGTACTTAGTGAATCCCCAATGCTTAGCTGAATAAATAAGTGAATTGGAGAAATTATCTACTAAACGAATTCATAATAAAGTAGTAATAGGGACTATTAGGTTAGCAAATGATGCAACTATTTAAAATAATGTTTCTCAAACTTTAAAGTTCCTAATGATCACCTGAAGATTTTGTTAACAGGCAGACTCTAGGGCTAGGCCTAGAGGATCTGCATTTCTAACAAGTTCTTAGATGATGTCAATATCACATCACACTTTGAGTAGCAAGGATCTAGAAGACCTTAGGGAAAGATTTTCCAACTTTCCTGATCAAAGGATTGCTTACAGTATTTGTAAAACATTCAAAACTGGAATCTCTAGGGGGTAGTTCTGGGAATCTGTATTTTTAACAAGTGCTTCTTTAGGAGGGAATGGGGCACAGGCTCAAATACGGGTGGGGGCATTGCTGTGGTCCACTGGCTTCTTGGGAGTAAAGGAGAGACTCAGAGAGGACACCAGGACAGGTGAGAAACAAACAAAGAAACATATAGCTACCATTTTGCTTCAGAGCCATTACTATACATAGCCTGGAATTATGGGGTTGATGGAAAATGAGCTATTTGATTTTTTTTTTCAATAAGTAGTATTGGTATCACTTTTTACCAGCACAAAGCATTAGTTGGTTTTCTGGGTTTTTGTTTTGCTCCTTGAGGAAATTTGGTATCTTGAAAACAGCCAGAGTGGTAAACAAATCTCTGAGTATTACTTTTAAGTTCAAAAATTTTTCTTACATTTGTCTTCACTTCATATTTTCAAACCTTAGCCCTATCTTCATCAGAGAGTCTGTGAAACTTTGGGAAACCTCATTTTTTTTTTTTTGGACTACTAATAAGACGGAGATGTGAGGGACCGGTCTATTAGGCAGGAGTGACTATACTTTCTTTAATATCCATCCACCAAGCCGTGGAGCAGCGCGAGGCCCAGCAGGAGGATGCAGTTGGTGATGCACTTCAGTCTGAAGCTACTCTGCTATGATGTTATTTTAGGCATCACCAACGACCAAGGTGAAAGCTTTTCAAATAAGACATTCTGAACGAGATGTGCTGCAAGCATGAGAGGCTGCTGGGAAGAGGCGGACAGCCTCAGAGGCAGATATAAGCTAGGAAACTCAGGGCATAATGAAAATATCACTGACTTGCCAGAGGCCACATTACAAGTTGGTGGCATGGCTCATATTTCTATTATTTCCATTTCCATGTTGCAGCCTTTCAGCTATCGATGTCCCCAGTTTTGAAACTTCCCTTTGCAAAGATCTGACCCTCATACCTATATACTTTTGAATTTTGTCTCTCCCCTTTGCCCATTCCAATCTCTATAATTGGGATAGAGATGGGGATTTGCAGCCAACTTCATGGGAAGAGTTTTCAAGCTATCTGAGGCAAGAAAGGTGCTTTTTTTGGTGAGTAGACATTGAACTTGTGTTTTGTCAAGCTGAATTCTAGGAGGGAAAGCTAGAGGGGACCCAGACCCGTTTCCTGTCCCTTTATCTTGGACCTTGAGACACTTTGGCAAAGCCTGGCACACAAAGCCTCCAGTGAAGACACCTATGATTTTTCAGAATCACTTTAAAGTTTCAGGAGTTTTAAGTTTAAACACTTGCAGAGTTGGCTTCATTCCTACTGGGTGCTAGGCTTGCCACCTGTGAACAACAATGCCTATTTGTCTGTACGTTTGCAGTTGCTTAGCTACCTTCAGATGTGAATAACTGAGAGACCTAAGTATATGATATACATTCTGTTATTTATATGTAAAACTAGAACTTGTCAATTAATTCATTTTTATTTGTAACTCCTACTTATGAATAAAATGACACACAAGTAGTCAGATGACATTGAGGGACTCAGGCATGACCTTTCCTCTCTACTGCCCCAAAATAAAGTACCAGCAATACCAATTCTGGTTTCGAGGGTGCATTGAGGTCCAGGAGTGCCAGAAAGACTGGTGTATCCCAAGGTTTAGGGACATCAGAAAAAATAGGGATTAGTGAGGCTGGAAGGTGTATTGAGGTCTAGGACATTAAAAAGTCCACGGATTCTCAGAAAGGCCAAGACTATTTTTTAGGTAGAAGCTGCAACTAAGTATGTTAATTACCTGAAAGAGACCCAGGCTGAATTTTCCAAGGCTGTGGGCCAAAGGAATGTCCTGGGGTGAGAAGGAAGCAGTTAGTCTTCCATACTTTCCACCTTTTTCTTCTCTTTAAGACCTTATCCCCAACATATTGAAAAGGTTGGCATTATGAGTATCTTCTCATCTGAGATCATGTAAGTGGGTCATTTGTGTCTATATAGAAGTTTCTAATAATGTTTTACATTTATGAGGCAAGGGTGTGTGCATGTACGTCCGTAAGAGAAAAGGAAACATTATAGAAAGTTCCGATATTGGTTGTTGTAGAAATTCACAGCCCCTACAGTGGAAAAATTTTAGTTTACAATGAAAAATGCACCCCCAAATTCCAATCAAACTAATTTTCATTTCTTCTCTTTAACTTTGCAGGGAAAATTAGCTTTCTATAGTCTCTGAAGCCTTTTGATTGGCACTAAATGTAAAAGAAAAAGAAATCTCCTTCGGTTTCTTTGATACCGTTTGAAATGCTACTTGACTGCTGTGTGTCCAATCAACCCAGAGTTCATACCAATCCAATCCCTCCCTGGACAGGTTTGCATATTTGATGAAATTAGACTCTATACCAAGAAAATATGAGCCTAAATGAGGTGAAAATTGAACACAAATGTGACAACACATAAAAATGGGCTGCTCCTAGGTTTCTTGCCTTAATTTCCTCCCAGGGGTTTCTCAAAGGAGATTACCCCCTAAAAAGAAATAGTAAATTTTAGACAAATTAACTTTCCAGTGAGATAGGAATGACAGTGGATTTGCCTATGGTTATAAAAGTAAACTTCCCATGTTTTACAAAAAGCTGTGATGGGCATGGCTTAAACTAGCCTATGCCTAAGTGAGTTTGGAGTTCAGTGGAGATACAGCAGGAGATACAGTGGCAAGGCCACTTAAGAGCAGGGGATAGAGAGAAAGACATAGATAGGGGAGGGACAGTAGTATGGAGCAAATAAAACTTGATGCAGTAGTTTTCTACTGCTGTTGTAACAAGTTACCTCAAATTTAATGAATTAAAATGACACAAATTTATTATCTGTTAAGTTATAGTTCTGTTAAGTCAGAAGTCTGCGTAGACCATAACTACATGGCTCCTATGGCTCCACTGCTTAGGGTCTCACTGGCCAAAATCAAGGTGACAGCCAGGCTGCATTCTTTTGGGGAGGCTCTCGGGTAGGCGCTACTAGATTCTTTCGGGTTAATGACCAAATTTAGTTCCGTGAAGTTGTAGGACTGAGGTCCCTGTTTCTTTGCTTGCTGTAGGCTGGGGGTTGTTCTCAGCTTCTAGAGGCTGCTTACATGTCCAGACTTGTGGCCCCCTCAAAGCCAGCAAAAGTCAATCGAGTTCTTCTCATGACTTGACTCCCTTACTTCCCCTTTGCCTCATCTCTCCCCCCTCTTCTGACTTCACCAAGGAAAGATTCCCTGCTTTAAATGCTTGTGCAATTAGATTGGGCCTATCTGTATAATCCAAGATAACCCTTTCTATCTTAAGATTCACAAATCTAATTACTCCTGCAAAATCCCTTCACAATAGAACCTAGATTAGCATTTGATAGAATATCCAGGGGACGGGAATCTTGGATGAGAGCAGAAGCATATCTTTAGATTCTGCCTACCACACCTGGAATCTTAGAAATATGCTCGAATTGTGGGCAGTGAATTCAGAGAGCCTTATTGAGCCATTCAATTGTTAACGGAGAAGGAAGATTGGTAAAAATATGGAACTAATACCTATTTGCCATTTCACATTGATAAGGTGGGGGGAAAGGAAGGTGAAATCTAATACCACAAGGGATAAAAAGAGGTACAAAAAGAAAGGCCCTGTGGAGAGGTGACATTTACAATATTTAAAAATTCACGTGGCACACAATCGACCCATCAGAGCAATCACAATGCGTGTTGGCCAGCAGTACACACTGGTGCATATCCACTGCATAGCTGTTAATGGGTCCAAGATTGCATTGTATTTACCATTCCTGTTGTTGGTCCCCACATGAACCTCCCAGTAAGGGGACTTTGAACCCAGCCCCTCTGACCCACCTACGGCTCAGCCTCAGAGTGAAGATCTTTGTGCATCAGGGAAACTACCCCAGAAGCAAAAGATCAGCCTCCAAGCAGGGATTAGAAAAGTCTGGAGACATATAAAAATGGGGAGCCTGGGCAGTGGTGTGATGGGGAAAGCTGGGATCATGAGTCCAGACAGACCATGAAGTCATAGGATATGGATATGAGAGCAAGTCTTTGAGGCAGACAGTTGTGAACATGTGTCCGAGAAAGGTCTGAATATAGGACTTCATCATTCTAGGGTGGAGGGCAGAAAGATTCACAAATAGTATTGCCCCAAACCAATCAACAAGTTAACCAATAAACATAATAAATTCGGGACCTAAAATGTCTTCCCAGGCTGTTGTGTGGCAGACAGTCAATGGAGGTTGGGATAGCTAGCACCAGGTGTGAGGAAGTTAGAGGGATGGCAGTTGGGATAGTCAGCCTAAAAACTGAGGACCCACTTATGGAGATGGGGGATCAGGAAGCCAGATATTGAGTCACTGTGAGAACTGGATTTCCAGGTGAGGATTTGTGTATGGAGAAATAAGATATGGACACAGTTACTGGGATGTTGGGGGCCCCAAAGTCATAATGAAATCAGGAATATAACAAACTAGCTGCTAATTTACTGATTTAGGGCTGTTTAACTTAGCATGTGATAATTGGCAAAAATTATAATTTTATCCAATCCTTCTCATATTATAGAAGAGGAAACAGTTCTGGTTTAGAGAGCTGTTGGTAGGACTGAAGCCCAACTGTGGTCTCTTACTTCAATCTTATGGCCAGGATCTGGCCTGACTTCAGCATCTTTCTGTTCTGGATACCAGTAGTATGAGCAGAGCCTCTTTCTCAGCTTTATGATAAACACATTGGGCTATGTTGCTTTGTGCTTAAATAAAAGGAGAGTCGGGATCAAACTCCTATCTGCTGAAAATAGCTTCACTTGGAATGCTCTGTTATAAAAAAGCACAAAGCCGCCTGCTGAAAGCACCTAATGGACATCACAGGTTTCTATGACACAGGGGAGGACAAATAGATTAAAAAAAAAGTCTCCTTACGTTCACAATGCTACCCTTTTTGTCAGTTTAGGTAGGGCCTCAACTGATTGGGACCAAGAGTAGGTGGCCTTTAAAAAAATTACAAATGGAAAGTTGCAAGGCAAGAGAATGGGTGAGTTTATTCAAGAAATAGGACTGCAGGCTTCTCCTAGTCTTGTGTGTTGTGTCTTGCCTACTAATCTATCGCTAAAGAACAAGCCTACTGCCCTCAGGATGTTCTTGCAAAAAAAGGGGTGCTTTTCACACAAGCCATCCACCCAGCCTGCAAAGTGTAAAGGGACTTGGGCAGAGAAGTTTATAAAGTGTTTTATGGTAATTGAGAAACTCATTTAAAAAATTCCTTCAGTCCAAGTGCATTTTGGAGCTCCTAGTTAGTGCAGCTGAAGTGGCTACTGCACAATTTAAAATGAGGTGACTGAGGCAGCCTTGTTCTTTTAGCCGAGAGGCTAGAGCACTCCAGCTCTTGTTGTCTGGGGCCTTGCTCATTTTAAACACACCATGAGCATGGGCCTTACTGATTGTTTGAGGATACGACTTGGGCCTTTGGAGCTTATCAAAAGCATTTCTAAAGTCACATGACTTTTTCATGGCCAGGGTTTTTAATATTTAATATTATTTAATTTAAAACAAATTCCCCAAATAATTGGCTATAACTAGCATGTCCTCTTAATTAAAAAAAAATTGTTTTTGAGGGACATGCCTAATGCAGCTTAAAAAGTTTAGGCATAAGGTATTTAATGATTTTATTTGATTTTCTTTTACATGCATTTAAAAACAGGAAATAAGAGTTGATTCTCAAAACAGATTTGGGATTTTATACTTGAGTACCTGATGATGACACCTAGCTCTTCACTGGATATAAGTAAATTAATAGCTGTTTTAATCATCGGGGTGCTTCATGGTTGTTATATTTATACTAAAAATTCTACATGTTGTACATTGAAAAATACATGGCTTGGAGTTAAAACAGCTTGTTTTTGAGTTCTAGATCCACTATTCACAGGGCACCTTTGAGCTAGTCACATAATATTATTGTTTCCCAATCCACTTATTGGTAGTTACAAAATAGGAATAATAGTAATACCTAATATTCATTAAATGTATACCGTATGGCAGGTCTTGTTCTCTGTGAGTTTCCTGTATTAACCCACTTAGTTTTTACAATGAATTTATGATGTAGGTACAGTCATTATCCTCATTTTACAGATAAGGCAGCTGAGGCACAAAGATCTAGGTAACTTGCTCAGGTTGACCCAGCTAGTAGTAGCAGAGGTGAGATTCCATCCCAGGCAGCACAGTTCCAGAGCCTACTAAGAAACTCCTAGTTTCTTACCTTGAAGGGGTTTTGAGGCTCAAATCAAATGCAATCATGTGTGTGAAAGTGCTTTGAAAACCATAAAATGTGAGATAAATAGAAGGTATTATAAAAGTTACTTGAGCCTAGCAGAAAGATTTGGCTTCCTTTGAGGAAACATTTTCTTGGCAGTAGGAAAGTGTTGGTGTGATAGGGAGGAAATTATAATGTATTAGGACTGATGCCTTGGTTTGAAATGCCTTCAAAACCCAGTGTAGCAGAAAGTTCACTGGACTAAAAAGAAACAAACAAGAATTCTAGGGCCAGTTGAGCCACCAATAAACTAGTTGACCATGGATAAGTTATCTAAACCTCAGTTTCATCAAATATGAAGAAAGATGATTGGTGTAGATGATGGTTTGTAACCTTTCAGGGACTATGAACCTAATATATATTAGATATTACACTCTAATAACAAAATTTTGCATGCAACATTAGAGTTTAGCAGACCCCTTGAAGCCCATCCTGGTTCCATAGACCTTAGGTTAAAAACTCTAGCTGTGGATGTTGGAAGTACTTTGCAGCTCTCAGATTCTAAGATTGGATCCACACATTGTAAATACATGCTTTAAAACATTCTTCACAGGAAAATGCCCTTCATGAATCATGGAAAGTCTGTATGAAACCACTGTGCTGAGATAGTCAGAATCACATAATTTAGAGTCTAGTAATGGAGCACCTTTGATAGCAGTGAGGTATAGCTATAATAGCTCACAAAAGAATTCTGCATTTCAATTTTATTTTGCTGAGAAACTTTTTTGAAGGGGGAAGAGAGAGTCATAGCAGCAATATCCAACTGGATATATTAATCATACATTTAGCTTTGCAGTGCATTTAGAAAAGTGCTGGACTTACTGCTTTTAGTTCTGGTATCAGCAAAAGATAACAGCACTGTTTCATGCTGGTCCACAGGGAACAGCAGTATTTTTTATAAGCAGTAGTAAGCTTTGGCATGGAAGCCATAAGAATTATGTATTTATAAAAGTAGACAATGTCAACTCCAACTGGGTGCAAGATCTGTGGGTGGTCTGTTTGTGAAACGTTTCTAATTACTGTAGTGAATCCTACTGGGGTTGCTAAAATTAAGCATCTGTCATATCCATTTTCTGCTTTTTTTGAAATAGCTGTAAAAATTGTCAAAGAATCTCAAAGTCCATGGAATGGTAGAGCAAACAGGAAGTGTTTTTAACCAGCATGAAATCTACCCTTTCATTTTACAGATGAGAAACTAATGAGGCTCTGTCTTCAATCAGGTCCTTTGAAAGCAGACCAAGACAGAGGTTTGCATGCAGGAAATTTATTGGTGAGCACTCTTAGGAACCAACCTGTAAGGAAATGAGTGAAGCAGGATTGGGCAGAAGAAGAAGCTAAATTGTAATGCGGTCACAACAACGGCCTTAGCCTCTTCCATAGAGAGCTCATGAGCTGAGTTCCTTTAAAGCTCTCTCAAAAATTGAGGTTCAGTCTGGTCACAAGCCTTTGAATACCTGCATTACCGAGTTGTTGGATGTTGGCTGCCCATGGAGAGGGGCCATAACATTGGACAAGTCAGCTTTCTTTGACCGAGAGCAGTTTCTGGAGAGGGATTCAGCCACTACCCCTGGCAACTGGGAAATAAGTGACTTGGTTCTGAAGCAGGGTTCTGGGTGGTGAACCACAGCATCCACTACAATATCAGAGAGTTTAGTTTGGAGCATCATCATCTCTCACTTGATCACTGCAATAGCCTTCAAACTGGTCTCCTTCCTTAAGTCTTGCCTTAATTCAGTCTATTTTCTACACTGCAACCAATGTTGTCTTTATAAAACCCAGTTAATATGTTGATACAGCTTACAGATCTTTAATAGTTCCTTATGCCTTATAGACAGTCTAAATAACTTAGTATGGCTTATAAGAACATTTATAATCTGACTTCTATCATTAGCCACAGCTCTTACAATTTCTCTCTTGATCTCCACAAACTAGCCATGGAACTACTTGCAGTTCCATAAATGTACTGTGCTCTTTCTTACCTCTGAGACTTTGCACATGCTTTTCCCTTTGTCTGGAACACTCCACCATACACACATGTGCCAGGTAACTTCTAGCTTAGATGCCCCCTCTTTTAAGAAGTCTCTTCTGACTATTTCCATTGTATCCTGTAATTACTCCTATTGTAATTATCTTCTATTATACTGTATAGAGATTCTCTGTTAATATGTCTGCCTCCTCTATAGACTGTAAGCTCATTGAGGGCAGGAAGAATATCTTTAGAATGCATCTCGTGAACTTAGTACAGTGACTGGAACTTGGGAAGTGGACAATAAGTACTTGCCCAATGTGTGGGTGACTTGTCTGAAGTCACACCCTGTGTATGCCCGGGGATGGATTGTTTTTGATGTTTTGTTCAGTTGCCATGAGAACATAGAATCTGACCACCAAGTTTCTATGCCTGTGTCCACACAGAATTATATGAAACCAGGCCATTGCAAATATAAAGTAGAATCACACAGTAGATGAAAAAGCTCTAGCGGAGGTGGGAAATGTAACATCTTTAAAATGGATGTGACCTATGTGTCAGGTTCTTATAGCTCCTTTGAAAGGAGATTTAAGAGACTTTAATCCTCTGAGGGATGTGTAGTGACATGTGGAATCATGACATAGCATTTGGAACTGATAGGCTGGAGAATGGAAGTATTAATCATGGTCAATAGGATTAATAGTTGATTATAGACATGTCTTCCTTCTGACAAATTTGCAGACTCTGCAGGGATTTGCCAGTAGGAGATTTTAGCAGCAGTGCTGCAGAAGGAGGACAAGATTAAAATTGTGGTGCTTAAAAATTATTGCCAAGAGACTTTAAAATTTAAGCAAGATTTTCAGGAAGCCAAGGGCTTCTGGGTAATGTGCAAATTCCAGACAATGTTATGCCATCTTCCTGCTCAAAGGTGGTCTCTCTAATGATGTAGCTAGGCTATGGTACTACCTCCATTATATAAGCTGACCTTTAAAAATGTTATAACAAGACATTTATCTGGGCTACCCTCTCTGGAGCCATGAAGGATTAGACAGAAAGAAAAAAAAAGATATCATTGCCCTTTGTGTACAATCTTGCTGAGCCTGCTCCCAAGAACAGGCCTCTCTGTGACCTAGCTTTCATCATTCTCTTTGTTTTCTCTTGGCTGCTGATACTCAGCTTAATCAAGTGTTGTTAGGAGAGGTGACGACAATATTTTGACAGGACACATATAACCTGTGGCAATCAGTCTCCATAATCAATCCAGTCATATCACACATATGGAATTGATTAATTCAGAAAATGCCTCTTGAGAAGAGAATCTTAAACATTTCTGGCTGTTGTGGACTTCTGAGAATCTGATAAAAACTAGGGGCCTTCTTTCCAGAAAAGGAGAGTTCACAAAATTTTACATTCAATTTCATAGGAATCATGAACTCCCCAAAGCCCATCAATAGACCTGTGATTAAAAGCCATTGATTCAGAGTTAAGAAAAAAAATGGCCCCCATTTATTGAGTGCTGAGTGTGTCCCAGGCACTGTGCTAAACACTTGATATACGTTTTCTCATTTATTCCACACAATAACCCTAGAAGCAAATATACTTATTGTTTTATAGATGCTGAGGTCCCCCAAATTAACTACTTGCTCTGAAAACACAGTTTAGAAGTGGTAGAACTGGGATTCAAACACAAGATTCTGTAGGCACAAGGGCCTATAACTGCAACCTTTATACCATTCAGCCTCTAGTGAGTCTTATAAACTTATATTTAATTGAAACTTTGTACTTCAGTGGTATTGACCATCAGTCTTTTATTTGCTTCTTGTTTTCAGAAGCACACTTTTTAAAATAGTTGTTCATGAACTCTGAGTTTTAATATCCTGCTCCTTAAATTCTATTGACTCCCAGTATAGCTGAACATACCAGGAGTCTAGTTAAACTACTATTAGATAAATACAATGTTCCATTTTTCACTCTACAGACTATCTGTACAGAAATGGTGGAATGTGTCTTTCAAGCTAATTAAAACCTATCATACTGTCTTTGCTTCATTCAGTGTATTTTAGGACTGTGCTAAGGGCCATTTGCACAGCAAAGCTCAAGCCATGATCCTTTGTCCATATTACAAATATGTGGTCAAATTTTTGACTATTTTTGTATTTATTTCAGGAATTTTAGGCAAGCTTTCCATCTATCTAAATCCTTATTCCTATTCCAAACTCCCCTACCAACAATTCCCCAAGGCTTCACATCTCTTTAATAGACATCAAGTTCTTTTATTCCATAATCGGGTGTAAAGCCAAGTAGAGGACTGCTTGTAGAGCCTTTAAATCCTTCCCTAAGAATTCAAGTAAGGAGAGGAAAAATAGTACTGCTTAGGAGAGAGAGCCCAGCAAATGATTGCTGGGGAAATTTAAGAAAATATGACCACCTTTACAACTTTTCTGAGGAATGGCCTGGGTCTAAGCACTGTCTAGAATGAGAGACCCATTTCAGGAAGGGATATCTCATTTTCCCAGAGAAGATATTGCTATGTGACAAACACACATGAAGGAAATGTTCAAAACTGGTGTTCTTAGGGCAGGTTGAGATTGGGCACGTCCGCCTGCAGTGGTACCCCATCCCCACCACAGAGTTCCCTCCCAGCCCCCACACTTACTTCTCTTCTTTGGATGTTGCACACAACTCAAACTCCTTCCCATCCCCACAACACACAAAAACACTCACACATTTCCAACCGTTATGTTTTATTTTCTTTCTTCCATTTAAAGCCTATCCAAAATCAAGAATCATATCACCTTATTCATAATTAGGAACCAGAGCTTTCTTTTCCAGATATTTAAATTTTTACTGGCTGAGATGGCTCATGGCTGTAAGCTAGGGAAGCCATTGTTAAATGGTCAACTTGAAGGTGATACTAACAGTGGGATAGATATTTTTGAGGGCATAGCTTCACGATGCTCCTTTAACCACACTATATAGGTTGCTATGTATCTTGCCTCCTTGTAAGTCTGGCCTTAGTTGAGAAAAAACAAACTCAGAAAAAAGTTATCTGTCTAAAACACTTAGGTGTGTTTGCATTATGAAACAGCTTCAAAGGGGACACATTTCTGACTAGGACTTCCTAATTAGTAGATCTGAACACTTTATCTGTGGCAACCCATTAGTTGCCAGACCAACATACTTAATAAAAGTCACCCAGTATGCAATATGGGTGTTTGCTCAGCATATTGATTTTACCACTGAAATTGAAAAACATCTTATATGGTTAGTTTTGGAAAACAAAGTCATCAATCTCAATAGGGATGCTACAGATTTGGTCACTTTTGATGCACAGAAGGGCTACTAATTATTCTCAAGTAAATGCTTCCAATACACAGTGACAAGTTGTATTGGAGGTTGGCAACCTTTCAGAGCTCTGTGGCAGGACTTGATTTATTCACTCCCTTGGGAGTAAGCAGCTGCTTCAGTGAGATGAGGCCTGGCTATTCCTATCAGCAACCGTGGGGTTAAGTACTGTGAGTTGATAGAGGGCAGCTGGACAACAGCCTTGGGCCCCTTTGCTGCAGGCCTCTTTCTGCAAGTTCCAACAGCTATTCTTAGGGTTAACTGTGGAAATAGATCCCATTCTCTGAGATACTAATTAAGTTAAACAAACACACTATCAATAATTTATTTATTCCCTAAATACTTATTAAGACCCCACACTGTGGCAGGTACTGTGTCAGATGCTACAGATATCATGGCAAACAGGGCTGACATGTCCTCCTAAAAATTGGTCTAGTGGAGAAGATGGACAGTAAATATAGAAGTAAATACAGAATCAGAAGTCATCATAACTTCTATGAAAGAAATGATCAGGGACTGTGACTGAAAATACAGTGAGCAGAGGCTGACTTAGACATGGCGGTCAGAGAAGAAGTATCTACTATGTGCCAAATACTCTGCGAGATACTTTGTTAAACAAAATGTAGGTGAGATATAGTCCTTGTCCCTGACGATTTGTCAGTTTATAGCGAGTTCAATGAGAAAAGCATGTATGAAGCATAATGGAAACTGAGAGGAAGGAGCAATCAGTTCTGCCTGGGGTACAGGAGGGTGGGAATGTCAGGGACAGTTAGAGAAAGAGTGGCAGCTGAGCTGGTTCTTGAAGGATGACTAGAAGAATGCTGGGTAAACCCTAGGGGCTGGGGGAAGGGAGTCTGGGTGGAGGCAACAGCAAGAGGAAAGGTGTTGAGGCATATATGAGGGAATGAGGCAGATCATCTTGGAACCCTGACCTCAAGTTAACTCTTCTGCAGAACCCCAGTACCAAAATATATATAAATGCAGAGCTGCTCTGTTTGAAGAACAGAGTCGGTAGGTAATAGGGAAACTATGGTAGTGTTCTATTGCTGCCTTAGCAAATGACCACAAACTTAGTGGATTAAAATAATGCAAATTTATTATCTTATAGCTCTGGAGGTCACTTGGCTAAAATCATTATGTCAACTGGGCTGTTTCTTTCTCTAGGTTCTAAGGGAGAATCTGTTTATTTGTCTTCTCAAAATTCTAGCGGCTGCTCACCTTCCTTGGCTTATGGCCCCTATCTTAGGACATTTTCTGCTGCTATAACTGAATGCCTGAGACTGGGTAATTTATAAAGTACAGAAATCAGAGGCCCAGAGCAGGGAGGAAAAGTGTGGACTAACAGGTAAAAAACTATGCTATCTAACCCAAATGAATCATTGTGCAGTATATGTGTGTATTGAAACAACATACTGTACCCCACAATATGTACATGTAAATGTAAAAATAAAATTAAAAAAAAGAAGCATATTTCTTACAGTTCTGAAGGCTGGGAAGCCCAAGAGCATGGCACTGGCATCTGGTAAGGGCCTTCTTGCTGTGTCATAACATGGCAGAAGGTATCATGTGGTGAGAGGGCAAGATCATCTTTCTTCTGCTTCTTATAAAGCCACCAGTCCCATCACTGGGGACTCACTCTGATTGCCCTACCTAATCCTAATTATCTCCCAAATGTCCCACCTTAAAATATCATCAGTGTATGAAATTGGGGATTAAGTTTCAAACAGATAAAATCTGGGACATATTCAAACCATAGCAGCCCCCTTCCTTCATCTTCAAAGCCAAAAACATCACATCTCTCTGACCTTAGGTCATCACGTTTCTCTCCGATCGCAGCTGCGAAAGGTTCTACTCTTTCAAGAACCCATGTGATTTGATTGGGTCCACTGGGATAATCCAGGTAAACTCAAGATTTCAACCTTAATCCCATCTGCAAAGTACTTTTTGTTCTGTAAGGTAACATATTCACAGGTTCCGAGAATTAGGATATAGACCCCTTTAGGGGTCATTATTCTGTCCACTAGGAACCTAGACCCCTACCCTCTTGAAGGCCCCTTCATTTCTCATAGCCACCCATGAAGCATCTCTGAAAAATCCTAGGACTTGAAAGACATTTTGAAATTCATAAAGTGCCTGTGTTTGCCTATGTATTAACATGCATGCGAGTTTGCTTAGGAAGAGGATGAAATGGAAGTTAAACGTGCCATATTCACAGTGCTTAAACATCACTTCCTCAGATAGACCTGCCCTGTTAAACTCAAATTAAGTTTGTATTCCCTGTTAAGTACTTCCATAGTATGCTGTACTTCACCTGTGTGTGTGTGTGTGTGTGTGTGTGTGTGTGTGTGTGGTGTGTGTGTGTGTAGATGAAGCCAGAAGTATCAGAGTAAGCCAGATTATGAAGAAACTTTTATTCATTCAGCCACCATTTTTTTTGAACAGGTCACAATACTGATATATTCGAGTGAAGAGGACAGCCACTGAACAAATGGTTTGAAATATATAGCAAATGTTTTAGAATAGGACCTAGAGTGGGAAGCAGCTAGAGGCTTTCCTATGGGCCACTGAGAGCCTGTAGGCCTGGAGGGGCCTGTCAATCATGGCAGGGGGACACCAGGATGGAAAGAGGCATGAACCACATGACCTGAGGCCAGATGGGAATATTTCTGTCAGCAGATGCTAGCACAGATAGGCAATGGCAGGCAAGAACTCAAGTAAGATTGTATACCCAGCTTTTGATAGAGGATGGATATAGACCATGGACCGCCATCCTTGTGGCCCACATGTCATGAAAATATGTAAGCCCCTCAAACTTAGATCAATCTTAGAATAAAGTGGAGGACCATAGATAGGTGAAAATCGTGAATTGTGTTTAAACCTAAAATTACTGAAAGAATCCATAAGTAACTGAACTTACCTGAAATTGGCTAAGTTGAGTTTTCTGCTTTCTGGTAGAATGTGGCCTCAAAGTAGCAATACAGCTGTGCTATAAAACAACAAACTTATATTTTTAAAGATTTGAGAATGAAGACTTTTAAAATTCATTTCTGCTACATATGTTTGCTGTGCTAAGGGGTTTGGATTTAATTCTATACAAATGTAGCTAGCTGAGCTAGCCATCAGAAGTTTTATTTATTTATTTATTATTTTGATTTTGTCAATATACAATGTAGTTGATTATTATGTCCCATCACTGAAACCTCTCTCCCTCC
>NW_007733896.1:0-38685 GCF_000696425.1 Galeopterus variegatus
TTAGCCGGGCCCCTCCCCACTCTGTGTGCTCAGGACAGGGCTGAGGCGTGTCTTCTACAACACTGGTAAAATTTTTAAAACTATATTATTCTAGAACAAAACCCAGTAGGTTTTCAGAATCTATAAGTTGACACGCTTTGCACTGTTAGGGGATCCTTACAGAAACAGTTGAAGTATTTTAAATGTTATAGTTTAAATTTTCAGGAAATGTAATAATGTTGAGGAAGATGTGGGGAAAAGACATTCTTCTTTGTTGCCGTTGGGAGAGTAAAATTGTACAACTTCCTATGGAGGGCAATTTGGCAATATTTATCACAACTTTGACCTAGAACTTTTCCCTACAGATACACTAGCATGTACACATGACATGTTTACGAGGCTACTAATTGAAGTATTGTTGGTTAATAGCAAAAGACTGAAAGCAACCAAAATTCCATCAATAAGATACTAGCGAAATAAATTGTGGTGTATCCGTAGTTTGCAATACTGCTCAAGATATGTATATTATTAGGTTTAAATAATCAAGGTTTAGAAGAGTATATATAGTATTTTACTATTTGCATGAAAAAGGGGTGGGGAGATAAAGAATATATACATCACTTGTGCATAGGATATCTCTAAAATGAATCATAATATAATGACAACATTATTTTTGAGGAAGGAAACTGGGTGGCTGGGAGATAGTTTTTTCATTTTATTCTTTTGTAACTTAAGAATAATGTGAAAGTGCTACCTATTCAAAACAATTTTATGAAAATTTTATTTTCAACCAAGCTGAAAGCAGAGAAAGGATGGTATTTTCAACAAATGGTGCTGGAATAATTGTATATTCATGTGCAAAAAGAAAACAAAATCTTTGATCCATACCTCACATAATGTATAAAAATTAACTCAAAATGGATCATAGATCTGAATGTAAACCTTCAAACTGTAAAACTTCCAGAATAAAATCCTTGTGAACTTGGGTTATGTGAAGAGTTTTTAAGATTTGACATAAAAAGCATGATCAATAAAGGAACAAAAATGGACTTTATCAAAATTGAAAACTTGTGCTCTTCAGAGGCATTAACAGAGTGAAGAAACAAGCTACAGACTAGGAGAAAATATTTGCAAATCACATATCTGATTAAGGCCTTATCTCCTGAATGTATAGAAAAATTCTCAAAACTCACTAAGAAGAAAAGTACCCAATAAAAAGAATGTGCAAAGTATTTGAATAGATATTTCACCAAAAAAAAAAAGATATACAGATGGTAGATAAGCATGAGAAAAGATGTTGAACATCAGTCACTAGAGAAATACATATAAAACCACCATAAAACCACACATGAATTAGTACAACCACTTCATAAAATAATTCCTTATTTTCTTTAAAAGTGAAACATACTACCCCATATGACGCAGCTGGTCTACTCCTAAGTATTTACCAAACATGAGACTTCTTTTACTATTTTGGCAATATGCTGTGAGCCTATAATTATTTTGAAATAAATTTGAGAGTAATATTTAAAATAGTATGATTATCTGAAATGATTATGGATCTACTAAAAGTGTTTCAAGGATCCAAAGTTCTAATATGTCAAATTAGGATTTATTCTGCTATAAAACTATTTCAGTACTTATTCATCTTTGCTTTTATTTTAATTTGTGCATTTGTTATATATATGGATCTACTAAAAGTGTTTCAAGGATCCAAAGTTCTAATATGTCAAATTAGGATTTATTCTGCTGTAAAACTATTTCAGTACTTATTCATCTTTGCTTTTATTTTAATTTGTGCATTTGTTATATATTCAAAAGGAAGCTAGTTCCAGATAACCAATTTCCCCTTCCTTTTACATTTCAGCTTCATAGATAGTCTTATGCTCCCTGTCCCTGTGTTTTCATGGAAAGTGACTAATGTATCAGGTTTGCTCATATTTATTCACACAGATATTTTTCTAGTAGTTTTCTTTAAAGGGATAAGTAGCTAATAAAGATAGGTTTTATTTATAGTAGTGGATAAACATATTTAATTAGACATTTTCAGTTTGGTTTCTAAATTGCTGTGTCTTATTCCAATCATTGTTTTGGAAAGTCATTTATTATTTCCTTTCTTCTACTAAGGTGAAATCCATTCTTGAAGAAAATGAAGAGGAGCTATCTCGAGCAGTGAAGTGTCGTGATACAACCATGAAAGAGAATCAGAAGTTGAAAGAGGACCTTGAGGCTTTGGAGGACAGGGAAAACAAGAAGGTAAGGCATCAGTCTTTTCTGAAAGCCTGTTACTGAGATAAAGCACTTCTAAAATCTTTCATGGACCCCTATTCGTTAATTTCTTGTTTCCATTAATAAGGAAAAATGAGGCTTGATCAGAGAAGCAACTTCTTTTGCTAGAGAAAAGATAGCTTCAGAATAATTTTTAAGAATTTCCCTTACAAATACATTATATATAACTCCCAGTGGGTTTTTTTGAACTTTCTATCTTAAAATAAACAAAAGAATAAGTCCTATTTTTTTCTATTGAAACACATGTGACCTTGATAATAATAACCTTCATACTTGTGTTTTATTAACACGATATAACATTACTATGGTGCTTTCTCCTTAACAGTGTGTGTGCTTAGTGGGAACAGAGGTCACACCCCAAACTTCTCTTGGACAGCAGGTGCTAGATTTAGCCTCTCTAAGGAGGGCTGTGAGTTACATCATTCTTCAGCAGCTTCTACTTTCTGGGATAGTCTTTTTTCCCTTAGATAATTCTGATGGAGATGTGCTCTCCTCTTCTGACCTCATCAGAAGACAGCTCAGAGGCTAGCCTGGGACCACCTCTGGACCCAAGAATTTGTTGACCCTGATGTCTCCAGTTAATGTGTCCTGTGACATGACAATAGTTGGGAAGCTCCATAAGGTCTGGGGTCTACTTTTATTTTTCTCAAAGTCACAGTAACTTAAGAAACAACATAAAAATAAATATACCTTAATTATTTCTCTTAGCATTCCACCATGCCTGCTTTTCACACTCTTTCCTAGCAGTAATAGGATGCAGAAACAGAAGCGTAACCAGAAAGGATCAAATATCTTTGTTTTGTTTCATTTTCTGTTAGTTGGGAAACTTTCAGCGACAATTGGCAGAGGCTAAAGAAGACAACTGCAAAGTTACAATCATGTTGGAGAATGTGCTGGCTTCTCACAGTAAGATGCAAGGTGCTCTGGAGAAAGTACAAATAGAGCTTGGGCGGAGGGATTCAGAGATTGCAGGCCTCAAGAAAGAAAGGTACCTGTGATTGTGTTGCTGCGTTGTATTAAGGAGCAGTGTCCAGTCAGAAAATGAAATCACTTTGTGTTGCTTCCTTTGTGAAGGACTAGTAAAATGGTGTTTCAAGAACTAGGAAGTTAGGGAAAATCTAGAATTAGAAATAAACATGATTTCCAGAAATTCAAAATTCCCCTGTATTGTACTGATGTGAAAGAGTATGTAACCTAGAAATCCACATGATATATTGCTGTTTTACCCTTGCTGCTTTCTACACCATTTAAACCCAATTCTTTCCTTGGGTCCACTGAATAGTAATTGTTAAGATCATTGAAGCTAAATGCCTACTGTAGTTTGAGTTAATTATCTATTTATTACTATCCTCTTTCAACATTAATAATTATTTTAGGTGAATCTTTCTAAGAACTACTTCTAGCCATGTTTTCTAAGTAAACTCCTTTGAATGTTTCAGATTCCTTTTAGGTTAAAGAACGAATGGTCTGAATTTTTAAGGGCCTCTATAATATAAAATGTGTATTAGTGATGAATATTATATTGCCTCTGTGTTATGAGAGAACATGTGAGTTTTATTTTCATCATTGTGCTTTTCTTTACTTTTTACATAGTATAAAAGTATATTTCTTTTAAATTTAGAAAAGGTCAAAGGGACAGTATTACAAATATTATTTACCATTTACAATAAATTTCTAGTTAGCTGTTGTATTTAGAAGCAAAAATGTCAATAGCAAGCCAATCCTGGTAGAGGTGATTTTTTTTTTTTTTTTTTTTTTTATAATGATATGTGTGGTGTAAAATTACCAGCCCTACGTTAGTCAGAAACGTGTATTGGTAATTTGATGTATCAAGCCAAATTGAATCATGATGGGACAAGTTATTAAATTCCTAGGAGCCTTAGTTTCTTAACCTGAAGCTGAGGATATTAATTCTCATCTATGAACTCTGATATTTTGAACATTGTTGGCATATTATGTCTGATGCTATTTGAGCTTCTTGGAAGAAGAGTGTCCTGTAATTCCTAGGATGTTACCATTTCTAGGTGATTCTTTTCTATAGTCACTCTTTTTGTGCTATTTTTAGGGCTCTAAATCAACAGAGGGTGCAGAAGCTAGAAGCCGAAGTGGACCAGTGGCAGGCCAAAATGCTTGTTGTGGATGCCCAGCACAGCAGTGAGGTAGAGGCCAGGTTTTTATAGATAACCTTAATATTTTTAGTTTTATTGGGATATTACTATTTTGGAAAAATAAAGTGAAACAATCAGGTAAATTTCCTTTTTATTCAAGTCTGAGTTTTGGACAGTGACTTATTTACAAATGGAAAATGGACCTATAGTCTTACAATGAGTCACTTAGTGGCAAGCCAGTACCACAGTTATACTAATTCTCTTTTTTTATATGGTTCATATTCTTCTCACTTATTAATGTACAAATGATTCCAGAAGTTAAAGAGCTTAGAAAATAGCTTATAAGCTCAGTAAGAAGTAGTTATTAATAAGACATATACAAGCGTGTGTTCACAGGTGTATGCACAACCATGAATATGTACACATACACATATACATAAAACACACATGGATATTTCATATACATAAGCTTTTTCTGGAAGAATATACAAGGAAGTGTTGCTAGTTATTATTTCTATCGAGTGAGAGCAGAAGGTCATAGGATCAGGAAGGAGAATTTAACTAGTTTAAAATTTTTAAAATTAGGATAAATTAAACTTGCTCTATTTTCCAAAGCCCCCTGGTGACCAGTAGAGCATACCCTTACCATTACATTCTAATAGTCTCCTAAGCAATGTATTTAATAAGTTCTCACATATATATTCCAGCCACCTGGAATCTTTGCTTCTGGTTCCAACTAACTATTGTTTCGATGGCACTTGGTACGACATAAGGAGTGAATATATAGTGTTATGGATTTCTTGCCTCTGTTACAGTGAAATTAAAAACACTCTTCTCTCTTTCAGATGGAGCCTCTACAAAAAGCTCTAGATATAGCTAGAGAAGACAACAGGAAACTGGCCATGAGTCTGGAGCAAGCTCTCCAGACAAATAATAATCTGCAAACAAAGCTAGATCACATTCAAGAAAAACTGGAAAACAAAGAACTAGAGAGACAGAATTTGGAAACCTTTAAGTAAGGGCAGTATGGTCATAGTAAAATTAGGGAAGGGCTTCTGAAGGAATAAGTCTGGCTTATTCACATAAATCAGTTAAACTCTCTTCTCCTACTTTGACCTAGTACTCCCAAGCAGAGCCATGTTAAGGAACCAGGCATAGCTGAGCAGCCGCAGTGAAAGCTGCCTGGGGTATGCTCATTTGGCTCTCCTTTTCAGCTCTTCCCTCATCCAGTAACAAGCTGCTACTTTACATGAAGGTTAAACTAAAATTTAAAGAATACTGGTTGGAAGGAACACTCACATGTTTCTGCCAGGCACTTTCTATCAACAGCTAATGTGTCCTTTAAAAGCATGAGTTGGACAAAGAATAACAGCAGGCTGGGTGGGAATAACTGATCCAAACAGGATGACTCCATTAAGCAGATGTTAAGCCATTAATTGTTTTCAGTTTTGATCTGAGATTACTTAGGTCAAGCCCATCAAGTTCAGGTCAAGCCACTGAAGTTTTACTTAAATTATATCTGGATAAATATTTAGATATTAATAACATTCCATGAAGATTTTACTTAAAGGAAATGCAGTGTGCATGTAGATCTTCATTCTTTTCAGTTAGTGAACATGTTGATATAAGGGTGGTAGGTGTGGGGAGGAGTGTGGGAACATAATAAACAACAAACCATAATTATCTCCAGTGACTTCAGGATCCTCCATCCTTTTATGCTGTGCCTTTAGGATAGGTGTCAGCAACTTTTTAGAGGTGATGTACCAAAGTTTCTTGATACATTCCCACCTGAGGGGCCAGGGGAACAGTTGTGGTTACCACCTGCAGGTCTCATCTGCAAACTAAAGTAATGGACAAGCTGAATCCATTAGCAGAGACACTTCTAGAGACACACAGGAAGCATGGATATATAATCCTAATAATAGCAAGAAATGGTCAGGAGGAGGGAGAATCCAAAAGGAAGATTTCATGGAAAGGCAGGCTCCTGCTTTTTGAGAAATCCTGATAACTCATGGAATAGTCACACAGTAAGTCATTATCATAGATCAGAGAATGTTAAAGCTGGGAGAAATCTAGTGATTAAGTCTATTGTTTTTAAATCCTTTTTGGAGTCACCTATCCTTCTAAGTCAGAAGTTAATGGACACACACACCATTTTGTACATCATTTCAAGGAATTTCAGCATCCTCAGAAGCCTAACCATGGATTTTGACCAAGGAAGCCAAGTTAGAAATGTTGATCTAATATAAGGCTCTCCCTTTAAAAGTAGGGAAACAGTATAATTAGAAGTTAAAACTTAAAGAGTAAATAGCTGAAAGCAAAAAGATATGACAAAACAAAAACAAGTGTGTCTTTCACAGTATGACTGCTCTAATTTTTCTTCTGTGTAACTTTTTCACTCTTTTGGTTGGATCTCTTTATGTAGAATGACTTCTTGTGGGGTTTTTTTTGTTTTTTTGTTTTTTAAAGATGACCGGTAAGGGGATCTTAACCCTTCACTTGGTGTTGTCAGCACCACGCTCACCCAGTGAGCAAACCGGCCAGCCCTATATGGGATCCGAACCCGGGGCCTCGGTGTTATCAGCACCCCACTCTCCTGAGTGAGCCACGGGCCGGCCCTTGTGGGTTTTTTTTTTTTTTTAAAAATGACCGGGAAGGGGATCTTAACCCTTCACTTGGTGTTGTCAGCACCACGCTCACCCAGTGAGCAAACCGGCCAGCCCTATATGGGATCCGAACCCGGGGCCTCGGTGTTATCAGCACCACACTCTCCTGAGTGAGCCACGGGCCGGCCCCTTGTGGGTTTTTTTAGTGCTACAGATAAATGCACTTCTTTTTCTTCTGTCAATGAACTCCAGATCAGTGAGGTTCACCTAGTGACTGATCTGCTTCTCATTTGTAAATCACACACCTTTTGGAGAGTTGCACATTCCCCTCCAAATCTTTCTTACCTCTTAAGGGTGATCTATCAATTGTCTTCTTCAAAACAGAGAACGCATGATTGAGGAATCCAAAGTGGAAGCAGAATTGCATGCTGAACGCATCGAAGCTCTAAGAAAGCAGTTTCAAACTGAGAGAGAAGCTGCAAAGAAAGCGGCACAACGGGAAATGACTGAGGTATGGAGTCGTGACAAAAAAGTTTCTCTCCAGGTGAATGCCTCTTAAGAGGGTAAACAGCTGAAAGATTTCAGAGAGTGCTGCAGTTGTGCTTTGGCTCTTCTAATCCCCATTTGATCAGAAGCAATTGAGCTGTCTCTGTGTTGTTTATAAAGCAGCACACAAGAAAACAGTTTCTGATACAGAGTTCTCTATCTGGCAAAGGAATGCCTTGATGCGAGCTTTTCCATCTGAGAGAGAAAAATGGGTGGAACAGAGGAATAAGGAGATGGCCATCTGATAGATAAAAATCAAATAACCTGTCCCTCTGTTCACTTAACTAGCACCCATTATGCATCTGCCTTTTCCTGAGAGGCACGCAGAAAAGCAGGAGAAGATATGGTCCGTGATCTGGTGTGTGTTAAATGGCCCTTATTTAATTGTGATCTCCCCTATGGACATGAGACAAACAGAGAAAACATCAGAGAACTTGTCTAGGATAGCTAGAGGCTGTGCACAATTTTGAAGGAATCCAAAGTAACAAAAAGTTTATTTTAGGCTGGTTGGGCAATAGAAGGGAAGCTTAATGAAAGTACAGGATTGAGACTGGCAAAGATGGCAGGACTGGACACCCTATGTAAGAGCATGAGCAAAGCTTAGTTCTAAAAGGAATAGGACATGTGAGCAAATGAAAAGGAGACTTTCTTGATAAGAGCAGAGACTTTGGCAAATATCAGATAAAGAGTGGTAGCTTAGATGGAACCAGTTGACAGATGGCCTTGACTTCCAGACCATTGGATGTGAACTGTCAGGTAAAAATGGAGCACGATAGGTTTCTGAGCAGGGGGTGGTATGTTGTAAGCACAATTTTAGGAAGGTAAATTTGACAGTGGTAGAGAGTAGGGAAAAATGAAGAGAAACTGGAGTCATGGAGGCTCAAGAAAACTAACAGTTAATTTAGGTGTTAGATGATTAGGGCTATGCAAAGTAGTTCTGTTGAAAACAGTTATTAAATTAGGAAGCCGTTTTAATGGAAAAATCATCAGACATTAAATGTATCATGAACAAAGGAGAGGGAGGAATTGAAATAATTTCAAGACTTGATTGAGGTGGCTGGTCTGTGCTTTGACAAATTTGTAGTATTTAGCATTGCAGTTGACAGACGCTATTCATAAAATCAACTAATAGTATATAGAACAATTTTGTGAATTGCAAAGCACTATATAAATATAAATATGTCATAAAAAGCAAATCCTGTAGGAAATAAAAAGGTGCACTAAATGTAGAAACGTACCTTTAGTCAGACAGAGATCATTGTGCAGAATACTTATAAAACTGATATCCTTTTAACAAGGGTCAGTGATGATGGTGAACTGTGAGTCCCAGCTCTACCTCCTCTTACCTATGTGTTAAGTTATCATCTGAGTAAGTGACAACTTCTGAGTCCCAGTATTCTCAATCATAAAATGGAAATCATCACAACTCCTTTCCAGGCTTGTTTTGAGGATTAAATTGGAGAGTATTTGTAAAATAATCATCACAGTGCTTGAACATAAGTACAAAGAGATAGTTGTTAGGGCTTACCCTGTTTTAGACCAAGCTGTGATTGAGGCAACAGTGGACTGTCTAACAGGGGGTTAGTAGGATGGTGATAAAAGACTGTGGTGTAAAGTCAGGATCTAAAGGGAAGAACTATTATTGAGAGAAAAGGTACAGATAGCCTTGACTTCATTCTTTTCTGTTAAATGCTACCAGCCATAGAGAACACCACCTTCCTACCTTCTCCCTTCCCAATTGCCTCTTCTTCCTGTAATTCAAGTGACACTGATTTAAGGGCTCATTAGGAGGAGCAGGACTCTATAAAATTAAAGTAATCATTATGCTGTTTTTCCACAAGAGAAATTTATTAAAATCCTTAAGAACAAAAAGCAATATTATAAGAATACATACAGAGATACTCAATAGCTGACAGGTATTTATATAAACTACCGTATAATTCACTTTCACGTCTCCAGAAATGACAAAGGAAGAGAAGAGCTTATAGCACGGTAGTAATCACTGAGCAAGCACTGTATGCCAGGTTCTACTTTATCTTATTTAACTGTTATATTTAGCCTGTGAAGTAGGTAGCCATACACACACTTTTCACATGATGAACCTGAGGCTTAAGTAATTTGATTACCCAACATCACTCAGCTGGTACGTGGTGAAGCTGAGATTGGAACTTAGGTCTGTCTGACTCCAAAGCCATGCTCTTAAAATGCAAATGATGAATATACATTTATATTCTTTATCTATTCTAAGAAAGATTTTGTTCTTTAGTGTTAAAAATTATGAAAATCACTTGAACTGTTGCTCTGTAAATCTGCTTAGTCAGATTAAAATTTTCCAGTTTTTTTTTTGTGTTCCCTGCTGAAGAAAGTAAAAATGTTCCAATTTTTTCGTTTTTGTTCCCAGCTGAAGAAAGCCCTTGATGAAGCCAACTTCAGATCAGTGGAAGTGTCCCGTACCAACCGAGAGCTGCGGCAGAAAGTTACAGAGCTAGAAAAAATACTGAACAGTAACAACGAGAAAATAAAGAATCAAAAGGCCCAAATTAAGCTCCACTTGTCGGCTAAGGCGAATAATGCTCAGAATATAGAGAGGATGAAGGTTGTATGAGAAACCTGAAGTTTCCCCTCACTTCTTTAGTATCCTCTGAGGATCCAGGCAGTTCGTGGTGTCTGGGGGAGATAGGTTTCAGAACCCCAACAGCAGCATGTATTTTGTGGGAATCAGAGCCATGACTGGGAAGTGTGCAGATTGCGTTTGGGGGAGCTTTCTCTTTTTCAGTGGAGATGTTGCCATGTGAATGTTTGATTTCTCATTTGCTGCCAGTGTCACATTCTGGCTCCCCATCTGCTTCTTCCATGTTTCTTGTACTGGACTTGCTCTTTTGTGGTCAGTGGGCCAGATGGGAAAGAGAGCCTAGCAGGAGCTGATAAATTTGGGTCTCATATGGGATTCTGTCTGTCATCCTATAGGCAAAAAGAGCAAGCCAGTTTTCCACTGATCATCTTTTTATGTTATTTCCACATTTACTTTCAGCAAATAGAAACAGAATTGAGGCAAATGGAGCTAATTAAAGATCAATATCAGAAAAAAAACTATGAACAGGTACATGATTTCCACAAACTCTATATTTACTATTCACATAAAATCCTAAACTTTTACATTTGGTTTACCAGATGTCTTCCTCTTTATATCCTACCAGTCACTGAGTATTCAGAGATTTGTATCTGAAATGACTAACCTGCAGAAAGAGATGCACATGTTGGCCAAGAGCCAGTATGATACCTCGGCACGGAACAAACAGCAAGAGCTGCGACTAGAGGCAGAGCGGAGAATAAGGCAGGAATTAGAGATCCGGTGCCAGGTATAAGGTTTCTTAAGATTCATTTAAAGATTATCAGCAAATGATATATGTGCCAAAACCCAGCATTATTTCATCTCCATTTTCTAGATTCTATAGAAGAAACATACATTTACAAGTTGTTCATCATAGCTAAGTCCTTAGAATAATAGTTTCTAGAAAGAAGCCTGTAGCTTTGAATATGGCAAATGTTTTCCATTTTCAGGCGAGATTGGGTGCATTCAGAGTGGTATGGCCATGGACTCCATTTTCTTTCTTTCTTTTTTTTTTTTTTTTTTTCTTTTTCCGTGTCCGGCAACGGATCGCAACCCTCAGTGTCGCCCCCGTACCGGACCGGGACCGGCAATGGGATCACAGCCCTCGGTGCTGCTCCCACGCCTCGCTCAGCCAGTGAGCAGGAACCGGTCTGTATGTGGGATCCGAACCCTCAGCGGGAGCGCCGCCATGCTTCCCAAGCGGCGCACTACAGCAGTGCGCCACCGGGCCGGCCCTCCATTTTCAATTTAATACAAATGATGTTCATTTTTAAGGAACAGCTAGAGTTCACATACACAAAATACCAGTTTCTGAGTAAGACTTCTGAACTGAATTTCACAGTCTTTCAGCAGTTTTATACCACCCGATTCTTCCCCATACCACAGATACACCTGTTGCTGTTATAGGACTCTTAGCTACTCCTAACCTAACAAGAAGCATAACAGTATATTACCGAAAAAGGATTTCAAGTGATCACTGAGCTCTTGTCTTCCAGTAAGGATTGTCTGCTATGAAAAGTATCCCTTCAGTTCTGAAAAGAGATGTTAATCACTTTATCTCTGCATAATCCATACATCAAAATCAAAATCTGTAATCATATATATGTACAGATTGTAGGTTGAACTGAAAATAACGGTTTTCATTCTTGTATTTTGGTAGCACCTGAAGTTAAAAAGTACCCCATCCTACTTTTGTAATTTGGTTGCCCATTTATTACAGTAGTGAAGTTTGTGGTTCCATGTGGTACATTGGAAGTTTGTAAAAATATGTGTATCACATTTTCAGGAATTGGAAGAAACTGTCAGACACCTGAAGAAATGTAAAGAGGCAACAGAGAATAAACTGAAAGAAGCCAGTGTGGAATCAGAACAGGTGAGCCAGACCCATGGAAATAAAGACTTGGACAAGTTTACTTCACAACAATCCCGAAACACATAAGTCAGTATGAAATCCTTCATTAACATAGTTGTTAGGAGTACAACAGGCAAGAACAAATAACCTACTAAGTATAGTCTATATCCTAAAGAGTAAGTAATTTTTAGATTAGGATTCTGTATCCTGATGATAGATAATAGAATGCTAAAATCTTATTTAAACCTGAAGTTCAAATTCCTACCACTAAATATAAAGAAAGACCAGCATGTGTGTGGATTTTAATGCATTATTGTTTGACATGAGCTAATGAAAGTGGAAGCTCTTTGTTAAATTAATAACTAAAAGGGTAAAGTAGGCCCTATTTAATTTATGAATTTGCTTTCTCTGTTCTAAAATTGGACTTTTTGAGGATATTTAAAATTATACATTTTTAGAGCTAGAAAAGATCTTTGAGATCATTAGTCTACCACAGCCACCACTCATTTTCCAGATAAGAAAACAGAGATTCTTAAGCTTAAAGTGTCATAGTGTCACATTGCTATCAAGTGATCATGATTTGTCCCTGTTATAACCATTAAATTAAATTACAATATGGCTTCCAGAATGGTATATTAGAAAGAATATGGACTCTGACAAACCTGAGTTTGAATGCTAACTGTGACATTTACTGTGTTCTCTTAGTTACATGTACTTTCTTTTACACATCAGTTATAGCATCTGTAAAAAGCAGGATGTTAATACCTACTACTGTATTATTTTGATAGATAGCTCAGATTAAGTTTCAGTGAATGTCAGCTCCCTTCTCATTCACCATACAATAAGAGACATAATATACAATGCTATTTCAAGCATCTTTCCCTCCACTCCTGGTAACAAGTGCTGGAGAAAGGTGAGTCAGATACCCTGCTAGGTGAGGGAGCTAGAGTGAACAAGCCAGATGAACAGCCTCTACTCTCATGGAATTTGTCTTCTCCCAGCCGAGAAATACACATTATCAGACTTCAGAATCAAAAAACAAAACCTATATCCATGAGACATAAATAATCAAAGGGGAAAAACCAGTTATTTTACTTTTTATTCTAGGGGACATGTTCTGGAGCTATTTTGAAGAAACTTTATATATAAAGACCTATCGGCTGTACTTCAAAACACCGAAGTGTTCTAAGTACACAGAAGAGTGCCAGGAATATATAGGCACTCAATAAATATTTGCTAAGTACATGAATACTGATCCCAGATAATCTTCAACTGCAGACCATTAGAGGGTCTGTTTTCATGTCTAGCAAAGATAATTTGGAAGTTTGTGATTAGGAGCCAAAGTATAAAATATTTTGATGATAAAGGTAATAAAAATAATACAATGTACACTAAGTTGGTCCAGTTTTTAGTAGTTTATTCTATTACCTTATAAAGGACAACAGAAAAATCTAGCCTTTACAGTACATGAACTTTGAAGAAATATTTAATCTTAGAGAACAGAACTAAGAAATTCAAAATATGGTTTGAATTACTACATTCTTAAGAAGTCCTTCATGTATATACGTTTATTTTCAGTGCCATCTTGTACTTTCATTCTTATTTTTATCCTGGATCCTCTGTTACCTTAGTTCACATCCAGGAAACATTAACAAATGCATGAAAAGCAGCAAACCTGCATGCATCCTTTGACCCCTCATTCAGAAATTACTTTCTCATCTGTTGGTTGTTAAGTATATCATGCAAATAGTTTGCAAGGACCTTGCAGTCAGAATTTGGGTCTTTTAATAACTAGATAAAAAGTCTCGAACTAATACACAAAAACTTGTAACTGTTTCTTTGCTGTAATTTTAGTGATAACATTTATATTCAGATAACAGCTAACCTACAAGAAGCTCACCGCTGGTTTAAGTGCAGGTTTGATGGCCTACAACTTGAGCTGACAAAAAACCGGTTGCAGAGGCTTCCCCGGGAAGACAGGTGGCGGGAAGAGGTAAGGTTAAGACATGGCTGTCTTCAACAATTTTGAATTTGTTCCTTCTCAGATTTCTATTTACAGAAGTTCTCTCTTCTAATCTTTGGATTTCTTTAAACTATAGCTAGGAAACCAATGAACTAAATTTTTTTCTTTAAAGTTTCACCTCTCCCAAACTGTCTAGATTAGAACCACCTATCCTGATGAATAAATGACATTCATAGAGTCAAAACCGGTCCTTAAGTGCTGCTATTAGTTTTGAATGGTCAGTGTTAGGTGTGTTTTCTTTCCAACAGGAACAAGATATAAGGCACGATGTTGTATCCAGCCAGTCTGCTCTACATCGATGGGAGACGAAACAGAATCTTAAGCATGTGCCCAGGAAGTGTCATTCTGAGGTAGAGAGGAAGTGATGTCCTTGACAGAGGAGCTTCTTCATGGATAGCTACACCTCCATGACTCCACAAGCCCAGCAACTAGGGCTGGCCTGTTTCTATAGTCATGAGAACATGAAGTCTTTGATGTGGGCTGAAGATTTTGGACCTGAATTCATCCTTTCATGAACTCTTTTATATCAATATCAAACCACCCCATCTTTTTCGTCCCTTTTCCAAGTTTCCACCCAATAAATGTATATTAATTTGTTGTATGATAACAGATGCTGTTAAATGATAGTTGACTGTTTTTCTAGGTACATTTTATCAAGAAGCATTTAGTAGGGTGTTAAATGATATGGTTACTAAGTGATCTGATACTTTGTTTCAATGAAATATCCCAGTCTAACTCCAGTAGTGGACATAGAATCACCTGGAAAATGGTAAAAACTATTCTGCTGTCTTATAAACATACACTTCTGTGCTGGGTAATTACCAGCCTATCTTTAATAAGATTAATATCTCTATTCTTAAGTAATACATCTCAGAGATTGTATTTACAGCTTCCTAGGTCATTTAAAAAGAAGTTTATTGGATACAGCAGTCTGCTCTGCTCAGGGACACTATGCCTGACCAATGTAGCTCTTCGTTACTATATATAGTAAGCAATAAATTCAGCTTTGTCTTTTTTCTTTTTTCTTTTCTTTCTTTCAACTTTGTCTTTTTATTTCAGATATTGAGTGGGGGGTTAGGTAATCCAGACTTAATATATATAAATGGCTAGTATAATACCTCATTTAATTAATGCTCAAGTAATGGAGCTGCTAATCATAACTATCAAGACCTAAAATCAAGTAAGCAATTATGAAATTGGAAACAATATCAAATATGGGACTGTCAGAGGTTGATGAACCCACCATTCAATATCTAATATAAAAAGACAAAGCTGAATTTATTGCTTGCTATATGGTAAGGGAGAACTGTGTTGGTTAGGCATAGTTCTCCCAGATCAGAGCAGACTATTGATCTCATATAGGATTTTTGGGAACATTAAATTTAAGGATTGGAAGACTTTCAGAGGCTTAAGTGGGCTGAGATCTGTAGAAGTGTAGTTACTTGAATGAGACTGCTGTTCTCTGATTGGCATTCAGAGGAATGTTTATTGGATTGGACCCATTCCTCTTTGTCTGACTTTCAGAAGTGAGGGGCTGTCACTGGTTGGCAGGCTTGTAAAAGTATGTGCACTAAAGCAAATTGTTATTGATCTAGTAGACAAGTGTAAACTGGTTCTGGTAGCTGCTTCTAAGAGTGGCTTCAGAACAACAGACATCAAACAATTATTTTGTTAATCCAGGTACAACGTGAAGTGTTAGCACTTGTGCAAATACCTTTCTGGTTAGAAAAAGAAAATTCATAGCCATTTTATTACCTATAACTACTTTGGTGCTTTGGTTTGAATGTGTCCCGTCCAAAATTCATGTTGAAACTTAATCTCCATTGTGGTGGTATTAAAAAGTGTGGCCTTTTGGGGCCGGCCCGGTGGCGCACTGGGTAAGTGCGCTGCTTGGGAAGCGCGGCGGTGCTCCCGCCCGAGGGTTCGGATCCCACATACAGACTGGTTCCCGCTCACTGGCTGAGCGAGGCGCGGGAGCAACACCGAGGGTTGCAATCCCGTTGCCGGTCCCCGGTCCGGTACGGGGGCAACACTGAGGGTTGCGATCCGTTGCTGGACACGGAAAAAGACAAAAGACAAAAAAAAAAAAAAGTGTGGCCTTTGTGGGGAGTATTAAGTTGTGAGTGCAGAGCCCTCATGAATGGATTAGTGCCTTGAAAAAGGGCTGGAGAGTACTGGATTAGACCCTTTTGACCTTCCACCTTCCACCAGGTAAGGACACAGCATTCCACTTCTGGAGGATGCAGCAACAAGGTGCCATCTTGGAAGCAGGGAATGAGGTCTCACCAAACACCAAACCTGCAGGCACCCTGATCTGGGACTTGCCAGTCTCCAGAACTGTGAGAAATTTCTGTTCTTTATAAATTACCCAGTCTAAATATTTTGTTACAGCAGCAGAAATGGACTAAGACATTTGGTTGAGGAATTTAAACTTGTTCCCTGTGTCTCCAAGACTTGGGCTCCATTATTTACTGGGTCAGCCAAAGTGAGGGAACACATTTTTGATGATCTCCTTAAGTTGTCCAACTCCTATGGGATAAGTCATTATCCTTTGTAGTCTTTTCCCATAAAGGGATTTATCTCTTTGGACTCTTTATAAGGAGATATAGTCAATTGAGGGTATTGGAGAGTCATAATCTTGAAAGTCTAAATCAGGAGCCCCATAGAATAATCAACCATAGTCCTGGGGTGGCACTGAAAACCTTGGCCCTGAATTTCACACAGGAAAAAATATCCCAGTTACTATACAGGGATCAACCATAATGGGTTTTAAATTTATTGCCCCTGATTGTTGTTATAATAGCTTCAGTTCTATGAGAAGAATATTTATTTCCTCCTTATCCAGACAAGGACATCTTTCTTCGGTTATTTATTATCCTACAAAGGTGTCATTATTGATAAAGTTAGTGTAACATACCTTTATATCATTTTTTAGATTGGCTATATGAGCTTGGGAGAAGGGAATTACAGTTAGACTGATGAGCACATCTAGTAAAGCTTACAGTTGTTATTAGTAAAGGGGATGTGATAAGTAAATTAGAACTTCAACCAGTAAAGAGAAGAGTATAACCAAAAGAATAACAGACAAGAGTGTGTAAAAGAGAATGTGATAGAAGAATCTTGCTGGTCTTAGGCAGAAGTTGCCTATTTTGTATGGTCATCTACTTGTTCTGAGGATCTTGTGTTAGCAGTCAACTTCTATAGATCCTCTGCTTCTGGAAGTTCTCTAGAGAACTTTGGGATCTCTTATGGGCATAACTTTCTAGTACTGTTAAGGCCTTTCCTATTTTTCCATTGGATTGAAAGTGATATGGGCAATGAGGATTCTGATTAAAGGGCAAAGCTTGTACAATTCAGATCATGAATAACTGTTCGAGTTTAATGTGTCCCTGTATCGTTAGATATAAGGAATGCCCTTGGTAGGAAACAAAAAATATAATCATTTTTTAACCATTATAAGTGCTGTGGCTTTTTGACAAGGGAATGCTTCTCCCCATCCAGAAAATAAATATACCAGTATTATATATATTTAGAACACAGAATGAAGTAGTTGTATAAAATCCACTTGGATATATTCAGAGTCTTTTAAGGTATGGTTCCAGTTCAGACCCCATCTTTACAATTTTTCCAAGTTAATTTCATTGCAGACGAGACATGATCTGGCCATATCCTTTGCCATCCTAAGAAATTTTCCATCAGTATTTAATATTGTGGCGAAATTTTGCTTACTATGATAGATTGTTTTATAGAGGATTATAGCAGGCGTCTATTTGAAGTTTTGTCTAGTGTTACTGGGTGGCCATTCTAGTTGTGCTACATCTTATCGTCAAGAATCTTATAACCCGATCATTCCAAGAAATTTTGCTTACTATGATAGATTGTTTTATAGAGGATTATAGCAGGCGTCTATTTGAAGTTTTGTCTAGTGTTACCGGGTGGCCATTCTAGTTGTGCTACATCTTATCGTCAAGAATCTTATAACCCGATCATTCCAAGTGTTTCTTTACAGAATTTGGCAGTGGGGAAGATTTAGTGTATTTAAGGCATATTCCTTGAACTTTTCCGTGGATTTGTTATTTGAGGGGCTTTTGTTGTTGTTGCAGTATAAAGTGTCTTTGTGAGAGGACTTAGTGTGATGATTTGCTGAAGTAATTCATATTGTTCATTGTCAATGGATATCTGAGGAGGTTAAGAAATGTTTTTGTTTCAAAGAAATGAGTTATTCTAAAAACATTGCAGCTGCTAGTGTGAATATTCATTCTTTAATTTTCACAATTATTCATGCCCTACCGAAGTCCACACTTCAGTCATTTTAACAATTGGGCCTCTGGTAAGGACCACACTACATAACCAGCCTGATATTAACTCTTTTTGTTTTTAATGTAAAATCTATCAAAAACAATATTTATAAGAATTTGTTATTAGAGCATGCAAATGTTCTGTTCAAAGTGTGGGCACATACTTTTTGAGTTACTGAAATGCTATAATGAAATTATAAAATTGCTGGGTTAAGACTATTAAACCAAGTCTTCTGCTTCTGACCAAGATGGGGTAACAGGGACCAGATTACACTCCCACCTGAAATAACCAAAAAACAGACAAAATATATGAAACAATAGTTTTTAAGACAGTGGATATCACACAACAAAGAACACTGATCCCTGAAAGGGAACAAATGAGGTGATCCCTACAACTGCCCCAGCATACTGAGGAGGAATCAAGCAAGGTAGAGCACAGCAGGTGCCCTAAGTTAAGGACCTGGAGCTGAGTCCAGAGAGACAAAGGAAAGGCAGCTAAAGTTCCAGGACAGAGCACCAGAAAGGAGAGAGCTGCACAGAGGGATCCTTTCACTCACCTGCAGAGGGTGCTCTTAGATTATTCAGCTGAGTACTGGTCAGCACACAAATGTGAGGAAACTATCTAGGGCTGGAGAAAGAGCCATCCAAAAGAGGGAAAGCTAACCCCGTGTGCCTGGCACACAAAGACAGTGCCAGTTCCCACCACCCAGAATTGGAAATCTCATGGGTGTTAGGTAGAGAATACGAAAGGGTCTTATCTCAGTAGTAGAGCATAGTTATCCCTAGAGGGAGCACTACTGTGGTCCCACTTAAAGAATCTTGAAAGACTCCAAATTATCTGTTTCCAAGTAACTGTTCCAGAACAAAGCTTAATAATATTTAGAGGAATACAAAAACATATGGCACCCATTGAGGTAAAATCACAACGTCTGGCATCTAACCCATAATTATTAGTCATACAAGGAAGCAGGAAAATACAACCCATAATGAGAAATCAATCAAAATTAATCCAGAAACAACACAGGTGTTAGAATTAGCAGACAACAACATTACCAACAGTTTTTATAACTGTATTCTCTACGTTCAAAGAGTATCAAATACTGGATGGTAATGAGAGATAGTGACAATAATTCATAATTATGTAATAGAAAAATGATGGGTGGTTTCTTTTAGCAATACTTAACAAATGTGGTAACATAAGATTTAAAGGGGATCCTAATACAAGATCTGTAGATGCCTTTGACCAATTTTTTTAAAAGAATTTATCATACATACATGTGGGGTACAACATTGATTTTCAGTAATTGTGTACAACATATGGTGGTCAGATCAGGATAGTTAGCTTATTCATCATTACAATACGCAGTCATTCTTTGTGTCCATTAACCAATTCCTCATTAGCCTCCCTCCCACTCCCGCTTCCCTCCCCTTTCCACCTCAAGTAACCACAGTTCTTTTCTCTCTTTCTAAAAGTTCAACATATTACTGTGATTGTTGTTTCTTTCTTTCTCTCTCTTTGTCTCTCTTTACTGTTTATTTGTTTACTTATGGATTCAGCTCCCAGTTATAAGTGAGAACGTGGTATTTCTCTTTCTGTACCTGGATTGTTTCCCTTAGGATAATTTTCTCCAGGCTCATCCACATTGTTGCAAACGTAGAATTTCATACTTTTTATGGCTGAGTAGTATTCCATTGTGTATATATACCACAATTTCCTTATCTAGTCATCCATTGATGAACTACTTTTTTGAGTATACTAATTGTTCTAAGGCAAGGAGGCTAAGCCATGGCTACTAAGGGATAGGCTGTGGTTCTTTTATGCATGCTGTGTTGTTGAATTAATACTCCTAGAGCACTGCCTAACCTTTTCCTGTTTGTACAAAAAGAGATTTAGGAAAATCTAGGAAGAATTAACCTGGATTGTATTTGGCTTTGCTTCAGTTAGTCTGTCTGTGGAGACTTTTGCCCTTGGGGTTTCTGAGACCATATCTATTTCTCTTGTGGGTTCTCGAGTTATTTCCTGAGATTAGTGTAGGTATTATAATGTCATATCAGCTATAATCTGATCATATTTAAGAGATGCAATATATATTATTTTGAACTAGATTTTACCTATGCAATCTATAGTTTTCACAAAGAATAAAGGTATATTGTTCTGACAGAGATCCTGAAGTACAGCTATAGACTGGGACTTAAGGAAGGACTTAGAGTTGTAATTCTCATTTTATTTTTTGTTGGTTCTAGTAAGCCAAAGCAAATAAAGTTCATTTCCCCTCAAGCTTATATAAGCACCATACATTCTAGGGTTCATCTTTTATTACCTTCCTTCATCATCTGTCATAAACAGTCATTTTTACTTTAAGACAAAATCTCTACCTCACTATAAGTCAATTTGCCTTTTTGCTTTTTAGACAACATTAAAATTTTGCTCTGAAGGATCTAATGTTCCATAGTATTGGGATTAACTGTGGATCACACTAATATCAACAAGAATGCTATATTGTTCCACTTGGAAATTGAGAGGAAAGATAGGAAATTGTAAACTAATGTCTCACTTGGAGTGGCATCATTAGACAGATTTGGATAGGTTTCCTTCAGCTTCTGAGTCACTGTTAGACAATTGTTCCTTCAGTGACCATTTTTCTTGCAATATCTCCTGGTTTCTTTACCTATGGGCTTCCATTTCTTAAGAGAAGACTTTTTGTTCCAGGGGTCAGTTTTATCTAAAGAGCCATAGCTTGTATTGATTTCTAGCTTGTTTATTTTCTGAGCTCTCTAAATACAGCCAGCCATGTATCAGATATTTTCTAAAATAATTTCACATTTCAATTTATTTTTTTCTTATTTAATTCCCTAATTTAGATTTGAGCCGATTGACAAAGAGAGGACAAGTCTTCCTTTACTTCACTTATCGGGTCTACCCCAGAATACTGTGTGAAAGAAGACCAAAACTGCTAAGAAATTTGACTTCTTTATAATATTTGGTATCTCACTCCTCAAGAGCATTTTTTCTGACTCTTATCTGGTGATCAGTCTCATTTCATTGAGCAATATGGCTTTAAGTTGGCACTGTACTATATGATAATATGAGGGTACTTCAAAAAGTTCATGGAAAAATAGAATTGAAAGATAAAGCTAATATTTCCATGAACTTTCTGAAGCACCTGTGTATATTCACTGCCTTGGACTTCTTTGGACAATAGGGACTCTGTAAACCATTTGCTATTGTTAGTCCTTTTATAAATGTCTGAAACCACATACAATGTATGGCAGACTAAAACAAACTGTGGAATATTCTCTGCTTACCAACCTCAGCATAAAGAGAACTTTTATTTTTCTTATAGTCTTAATAAGAGATCCAAGATTGAGACTCATTGGACTGACTGGCCACATGCCCACTGTATTAGTCCTTTTATGTTGCTATAATAAAATACGTGGAACTGGGTAATTTATAAAGAAAATGAAATTTATTTGCTTATAGTTTCTGAGGCTGTGAAGTCCAAAGTCCATCTGGGCGACAGTGACCCAGGGGTCTCACATTACAAGATGGTGGAAGCAGAGAGAGCAAGACAGATTCTCCTCTTCTTTTACAGCCCTCAGAACCACGCCCCTGACCACCATTTCTAATCCATTCACTGTGGTATAGTCCTGCCATCCAATCACCTCTTCAAGGCTCCACCTTTCAATTAACATAATAGGATTTCCCACCCTCTTAACAGTCACAGTGAGACCTAAGTTTCTAATACAGAAAACTTGGGGGACAAAATTCAAGCATCAATGAGTTTTGGGGGGACATAATTCAACCCACTACACCCAATCTAAGCCAATCACTATAACTTGAAAGATGGATTATGCACCGATTGGCTAGGTTTGGGTCATGTGTCCATCTCTGAAACTGAGAGTAGTGTCTCAAAGGAAATCAAGCTCCCAGAAGAAAGGGAAAATGGAGGAAAGTCAGACCAAAACCTCAGATGTTCATCACAACAGTCATAAGATTGTAAGTAGAGAGAATTCACCAAGGTAGTCACTAATGAACTTCATTAATGCTGCAGCCACAGAGCTTTGAGTCAGTGCAGGGTCCTTCTCTTATACTGACACTCCTTTTCCTCCAGAGCATTTATATAAGACAGCCACAAGCTGTCAAGTTCTCCCTGAAGCTTTTAAAAACTGATTTCTTCAATAGTCTATGTATAGGAACTTCCAGGTACTAAACACAATGGCAGCTGCAAAGCTAAGTACCTCCCAATATTTCTTCCACAAGCAATTTGAAACAAGAAAAAGTATATTCTACACAAAGCACACCCTCAGCATAACTTGAAGGTAGATAATGCCAAATCTTCAAAATAACTAAGTAAAAAGAGAAAAATTATCAAATCCTAATCCATGCTCTCTCGTATTTCTGTTCCACATCTACCTCACCACAAGGCTTTGTAGCAAACAAAGGCAGATAGAGAAAAACTGCAGTGACAAGAGAAAAAGGAATCTAGTGAAGGGGTCTAAGGTTGATCTGAAACATCACAAAGACTAAATGTACCTGAAGTTTGGAAATACTAAAAAAGTGTCCAGGCAGATCTGAGTATGAACTACATGGAAGGAACTTCAAAGTAGACATGATTTAAAGGTGCAGGTATGATTTAAAGGGATATTCTTCAAAATGCATAGCTTCTGGAGAAGAAGAAATGGCAAAAAAGGAAGGGAGAAGCCCCCTTTGGCAATTGGATTGTTAAAGGGAAAAGAAAAAGGACATTTTAGGGCCTAGCAAGAAAAAAGAGAAGCATAAAATCAAAGGACTCATAACCTTTCACACATCACTGAAACACACAAAAACACCCTGGAAAAGTACCTGGACTTTGCTGAACTGACAGAACAGGGCACAATAAACTAGAAATATTACAAAACAACCCAATACCATTAACATGAATATGAGGAAAGTTAAGTCAATATGGAGCTACTGCAGAAAATAAAGCTATCAAATTTCCAACATATCAACTTAGGAAAATTTCCCCTGATAAACAATCATGAGGGAGAAGAATCTAAAAGTGAACATTCAAAACAAATATTTCAGAGAAACTTTTGAGGATATGAAAAACCACAGTGGAACAGAAATTTAAAAACTAAGGACAGAAAGACAAAAATCAGAGAAATAAAATGATAGTAGATTCAAATGAAAATGAGTCATTGAAAAAGGCAGGAAAACAACCAGAAAATGAAAATGACATAAAAGGTCAGGAAAAAGTAATAGAGTGAAAGATAGGCAAAAAAGGAATAATATTTATGTTATTGGAGCCCAGGAGGAAGAAACACAAAACAATAGAACAGAGTTTGAAATAATATTTCCAACTATAATCCAACACTTTCAAAAATAGAAAAAAAGTCTGAATCTACACATTGAAAGGGCTCACCAGGTTCCTGAGAAAAACTGATCAACTTTGAGGCATATACTAATAAAAGTATTAGACTTCAAAGATGAAATATTCTCAAGATCTATAAGCAAAAAGATCAAATAACTTAAAAAGGCAAAAGAGACTGGCATGAGACATTAAAAACCAACACACTGAGCAAGGTGACAAATGAGCAGTGTGGTTGGCACAATAGTAGGACAGGTCTCAAGATTTCTTGCCCTCAGTTGTACATGCCTGCATCACCCCTGGGACTGTGAAAAATGATGGATTTTATTCCCATGATTAGATTTTATGTCACAGTTGATTTTAAAAAAATATTTATTCTAGTGAGCCTGACCTAATCACATAAGCCCTTTAAAAGCTGTTTTCTCCAGCTGGTTACAGAAAAGGACATCACAGATTTGAAGCACAGGAAGTATATCATGTGCCCTTGCTGCCTTGAAGAGGAAGAGTGCACATATGCAGGTAGCCTGTAGAAAATGAGTGGCCCTTGGCTGAAAGCCAGCAAGGAAATAGAGACCTCAGTCCTAATACTGCACAGAACTGAATTCTGCCAAAAACCTGAAGGAAGTTGGCAGCAGATTCTTCCTGGAGCTTCCAGAAAAGAACACAGCCATGCTAACACCTTGATTTCAGCCTTATAAAACCCTGAGCAGAGACTGCACAAGCATCATGCCTGGATTACTGACCCATAGAAACTGCAAGATAAATTTGTATTTTTTAAGCCACCAAGTTTGTTATAGCAGCAAAAAAACCCAAAAAACCTAATACAAGTAGCATTTTGTTTAACTAAAATGTTTGTGAACCAAGGATTTTATATCCAGCTAAGCTATCCTTCAGATACCAAGACTATAGAAAATCAGTTTTAAACATATAAAAACTTAAGAGAATTCTTCACATATCAGCCCTTGAGGAATCTACTAGCACAGAGATCAGCAAACTTTCTCTGTAAAGGGCCAGATTGTAAATATCACAGGATTTGAGAGGCTTATACGCTTCCTGTTATATATTATTCTTGTTGTGTGTATGTTTATTTATTTTATACAACCCTTTAAAAAAATGGAAAAAAAATTATTAGCTCATGAGCCATACAAAAATAGGCTATGGGCCAGATTTGGCCTGTGGGACAGAATTCAAGCCCAAAGCATGACAAAGCAGGATGCTTAATGTTAAAACCTACAATTCACAATGAAGATATAACATTTATAAATAATGGAACAACAAAGAATAAAACAACTATCCAGCACAAGGCTAGGCAAGGCTGACAGATTCATTATCTATCAACAAACCCTTAATAGGGTTTCAGATTCAGACCATTTATTACTTGACAGTGAAAGAAAGAGTAGTCAAAGGTGCCAGCTCCCCATGTCCCTTACCCAATATGACATTGAAACAAACAGGGCCAGATGGCTACATCGATAATAGAATATCCTGTTTCTGAGGAGCAATGACATGCTGCAGCTGAGCAGTTTTATGGCCTGCAGCTATAGCAAAGCTTTTTATCTCATCAAAACCTGGGAGGTGATATAAAACTGTCTCATGATAGCTCCTTAGTTGGTAGGGAAGCAAGTGAGGGATGACCTTGTAGCAGCTCCTCCTCATAAGCCTCTCCTGCCCTCATGTTCTGAGATGATCACAGGAATTCTGCCAAGATTCAGATCAGCTATGGTTCAAGCCCTGTCTGCATGGCCTATTTGGGTATATGCAAGGTTATGGGTACTGACTACAAAGAGCTATTCCCCATGAAACAGAAACTACAGGAGATGCAAGAAGACAGAATCTATTGGATACATTTAAAGCAGAGATCAGAGGAAAATTCACAGCACTAAACAATTTTATCAATAAAAATGAAAAGCCAAGAATGTGTGACTTAAGTTCCCAGCTCAAAAAGCTAGAAAAAGAACAAGGCAAACCAAAAGACAGTACAAAGAAGTAAATGATAAAGATAAAAACAGAAACTGATGAAATAGAGAATTGAAAAACAATAGATCTAGTTAATAAATGAAAATCCTATTTTTAAAAAATTAACAAAATAGATAAACCACTAGCTAATTTGATCATTAAAAAGAGAGAAGGCACAAATATTCAGAGAAATGACAACATGGAAATAACCATTGAAACAGTAGAAATTTAAAAAGTCCTAAGAGACTACTTTGCACACCTATCTGAAGATAAGTTTGAAAACTTAGTTGAAAGGGATAATTTAGGGGGGAAATATAGATAACTGAAATTTACCCCCTTAGTTTTAAAAGCTTAGACCAATTTGCATAGAATAAAAAATCTCATGCAAGTTCCCCTGGCCAACTCTAACATGGAACCACACAGGAAAGGGATTCTGGCAAGCATAGTTCTGGCTTAACACAATTGACACAGTTCAAACAATAAGGGTATAATGGCTGGGAATGAGTGTAGGTGGCCTGTAGGGGAACTGGTAAAGCTCTGTTTCTTGATGGAAAGGGATTCTGGCAAGCATAGTTCTGGCTTAACACAATTGACACAGTTCAAACCATAAGGGCATAATGGCTGGGAATGAGTGTAGGTGGCCTGTAGGGGAACTGGTAAAGCTCTGTTTCTTGATTTGGGTGGTGATTTCATGGTTGTGTTCACCTTATTTATTGGGGCCCCACACTTATGATTTGGGCCCTTTTCTCTAAGTATTTTATGTTTCCACAAAAAGTTCATTTAAAAGAAAATAAACATATTGTAAAGTTAAAATTGTTAAAATAATTTGGTACAGGCTTAGAAATGGACAAAAAGATTTAATGGACAAAACAAAAAGTCCAGAAAGTCACATTTAGAATTTGGTATGTGATAAAGGTGATGTGAATAAAGAATTAACAAACACTTTCTCCTTTTTTAAAAAAATTTTTATTGAATCAAAATTGATTACATAAATTTTGGGGGTTCAACTTTGAGATATGTTGGTCAAATCAATATTACTAGCATATATATTGTTACAAATCATAATTATTTTTTATGCCCCTTGTCCAATCTCTCCCTATCCTGCTCTGCCTCTCCCATCCCCCCTCTAATTACCCTAGATTTCTTTCCTTCTGCAAGAATAATGGTTACTCTGTTGATTTGTTGACTAGATGATCTGTCCAATGCTGAGAGATGTGATCAGGTTCCCCAATATTATTGTACAGCAGATGCTTCTTCTGTCACTCTGAAATGGGCTTTGTGGAGAGAGCGTCCTCTTCTTTATTTCTGCGGGTAACTCCCCTTGTGTCAGTGCACTCCAGTGGCTGGCGGACCATCTGCATGGTAGTTGTGGCATCTAGCCACTTTCGCAGAAGCCATGCTTATAGTGGTGGCTGTGGTGGGCCACCCACATGGAGATGTTTTTGGCATGCTCCTTTGTGCTGGCAGTGTTCCTGGTTGTGGGCAGGGTGTCCAGTCCCCTTCTCCATGACTCGGGTCCCTGGGTGGGCCCTGAGGCGCTGGCACTGTGTGCCTGGTTGTGGAAGGGGGGTCCGGTCCCCTTCTACATACCTCAGGTCCCTGGGCAGACACCGACACACTGGCACACCTTTCTGCTTTTCTGTGATGAAAAGCCCTTGGGTTTACCTTCCCCTAGCATTATTTTCCTGGATATCTGATAGGATGGAATGCCAGCTGTGTAACCTGGCTACATTGCTTATAGTAAAGATGACCCCTAGTGAGTGAACTGCATCTAGACCGGGAGGACTATAAATGGACTATAACGCTTGGTGGGAAGCAGGGGCTTTGGGCTTCCATAACTCTGGTAACGGAGTGTATCCTTCTTTGCAGGGCCTGGAAGCAATGGTCATGGGCAATACTGATTCCTATGGTTGTCTTGGATCCTGTGTGGTCTTGTTCCCTTATACATGAACTATCAGTTGCGGGGGCGGAGACTAGCTCCTGGACTGCTGAAAGGACACTTGCTGATGAAACATCTGATGCTCTTCTGCCGACATACTGTAATTCCTGTCCTGTATCCTTCTGTAGAACTGAGTGAGGCTGATGCCAGGTGTGGCCTATTGGTCTTGTGAATGTCATCGTTCCAGTGACCTGAGACCACTGTGCTGGTTGAGCACAGTGGACATTGCAGGTGGTGTTAAAAAACAGTGGTAAAAGATTATTCATTGAGGCTTATTGAGAAAACAGGCTGGTCTCTCAGCCTTTAGAAAAACAAAAGTGGACTTCCCCCTCATCCTACCTCACAATACAAGCCTTTACATTCAGGTAGATTGTACGTTTAAAGGGGAAAAACACCACTTCTGGATATATACCAAAAGGATTGAAAGCAGAGACTGGAACACACTTGCACACCCCATATTCATAGCTGCATCATACACAGTAGCCACATGAGTCCACTGAATGGATAAACTGGCATGTACATACAATGGAATATTATTTGGCCTTAAAAAGGAAGGAAATTCTGTTTTTTTCTTTCCCTGTTGATAAATTTATTTTTATTGGTTATGAGTATTCATGAGATACAAAGCTGATTGTCACCCCCCGTGCCCATGATGTGAGGCCAGATTCACACTGGCAGCATACCTGTTACCACAAATTGCATTTGTACATCATGTCCCTCACCCAATTATCTCAAACCTCCCTCTCCCTCCCTCTTCCCCCCCACTCCCCTTTTAGCCCAAGGAATGTTCTCTCCCTCTGCAAGTCCAATGAACTACTATGGTCTTTCTTTCCTAAAGGAAGGAAATTCTGACACACGCTACAACATGGATGAACCTTGAAGACATATGCTAAGTGAAATAAGCCAGTCATAAAAGGACAAATACATATGATTCCACTCATATAAGGTACTAGAATAGTCAAATTCATAGAGACAGAAAGGAGAACGGTGGTTTCTATGGGCTGAGGCAAAGGAGAATGGGAAGTTTCCAGGATACATAGAGTTTCAGTTTTGGAGATGAAAAAATTCTGGAGATAGATGGTGGTGCTGGTTGTATAACAATATGAATGTACTTAACACCATGAACTGTACACTTAAAAATGGCTAAAATGGTCAATTTTATGTTATATATATTTGACCACAATGAAAAAGGGAGGGAGAACAAAACCATAAAAGTGCGAGAATATGAGTAGCAAGTTTTATCATCCTGTGGAGAGAAAGACATTTCTAAGAATGGCACCAAAGGCAAAAAAAATCTAAATTTAAAAGGCGGGGTGGCGGGGGGCAAGGGGGTTAGGGTGTGTATGCAAGGGGGAGAAAACTAACTGGAGAAAAACTAGGAAATAGAAAACTAGCTAGAAAAAAAGAGGCCTCTGTATTATAAATAAAATTAAGCTCTCAGTTTCTTCCTTTCTACCTTCCTTCTGTCTTGTACCTGTGACTTACCTGGAGTTAGAGACAAACACAATGCTCCCCTTTGGGCCATCAGTACAATACCTACATGTATCCTATTTGCATCCACGGGAGGCCACTTCAGTCTAAAACTCACAAAGGACATATAAGGCCTCGCAAATACCACAGGTTTCTTTCTCTAAAACCTCCTGAAATAAAGCAATGTATAATACACAAGGCTCTCGGGTGCTTGCAAAGCCTCGCACTAGCGTTTGGACTGCTCCTCACGCACAGGGCAAGGCACTCTGTCTTTGCAGTTCCACGGCTGCCTATGAGAGGTCCTCATACTGCCTGGGTACTCCCAAGTCAAATGGTAAGAAGTTGGTGATTTCAGGATCATCTCTGACAAACCACCTGTAATACCCACTGAACTCAAAAGATGTCTTTAGTTCTCAGAAGCGGATGGACCAGAGAAGAAATTATTCTAATTCAATGCTTATTGGAAACAATGTGTTCCACATATTTCTTTGAAGGGCAACAAAAATGACACTTGTCAAATGACAGGTTTCTTCCCTCCTTATCTCCTTTGGGAGAGCTACCACTTCAGGGACTTGTTTCTCATGCTCTTTTTAAGTCTTTTCAATGTAATTGGATTATTATCTACAATAGCACCACTAACAAATTCATATCCCCAACTACTCAGAGGCTGAGAGGCAGCTGGGTTTCCAGAGATGCTCAATACTGGCAAATGTGAGCTGTCTCTTCTTTCTTCTCCACCATGAGCACCCAAGATTCTTAACACTCTCATTCCCCGCAGGCAGTCTAGGGCATCCTGAACTCAGAGCATGATGAACTGATTAATCTAAGTTGTTTGTTCAGTGACATACAATTCATACATAGCCTCACCCTCTTGGAGACTACTGGAAATGCATGAGAACCATAAAACTCAGATATAATGCCATTAATTACAAATTCCTTACATTGATCCCTCAAATCTGTGCAGTCCAATAGGGCAGCTAACATGGTTACTTCCATTTTAATTTAAATTAATGAAAATTAAATATAATTTAAAATCAGTTCCTCATTCACACTAGCCATCTTTCAAGTGCTCAGTAGCCACATGTAGCCAGTGCCCAACAAATCAGACAGCAGATATAGAACATTTACATCATCACAGAAAGTTCTATTGGACAGCATTGTCTTAAATCATGGATCTATGATGACATGCTTTCCCATACTCATTAATGTCTGTGCTCCTGTAATTCCATTGTTGTTCCCATGTGTAGAAAGACAGCATGTCTCCTTCCTAGCCCTCAACTTCCATGTTGACCTTCTTTCCATTTCTAGGTTGGGTGCTGAGGGAGTGCAAAGGACCACCCTGCACCTCAGGAGCCCTGGGGAACATTGGAGAGCTGTATTATACAAAGGGAACCTAAGCATGTGTGCCTTCCTTAGTCTACTTCCAACAATAGTTGGTTCAAGGAGCTGGTCATCACCAGCTCACCTTTTACAGTCAGGCTCAGGGATCTTTGCCACAGCAATGCAGCACGTCTGCTACTTCTCTTACCCTGGAAAACATGCTCATCACAGGTTATCCTAAATATAAGTAACTTCCTATTTTCGCCACAGAGATCTTGTAAGTACTAATTTACAATGACTAGTAAAGCATAATTACTTGGGACCCACTGTCCAGCAACTATAGGCATAGCTCTCCCTGTGACATGGGTCCTTGTCAGCCCCTCCAGTCTAGATAAAGGCCTAAAGTTGCTTTACGGCATGGAGCCAAGTGGAAATGGAGATAAATGCTAGATAGAGCCTACCTGGCTCAATCTGGGTCACCAGTCCACTTCCTGACAGCCCCTCAGCACTTCGCCTTTTTCAGTTTGAAAAGAGGGTGCCTTTGGGCAGGTGGAATCAGCCTGGACCCTTCAGCGTTTGGGAGGAACTGTGAATAAATATTCCTGTCAAAGGAAAATCCATTATACCAACTAGGGGTTCTCTCCTGACCAAGGTGAAGCTTGTAGGTTTCTAATTTGTACTGCCTTTAATGTAGGTGCCAACATCTCTTCCCACACCTTCCAAACCACTTCTGCTTCAGCTGCTCCAAGGTATTATAGTAGCTGAACAGAACTACCCTATGTTGTTTTCTCTGATTCTCTACAGTGAAGTCTCACTTTCCCTGCTTGCATTAGAATTAAAAAGCAGCTCAGGAGTTTCTTTTTCCTATTGAGTGGCCTGAAGTTGGCCTGCAGATGCCAGCACTTACTTGACTCTTCCCTGTCTCCACAGCCTTTATAAACATAGATGATAAGTAAGTCTTTGACTCGTCCTAGCAGACAAAAATTGAGATGACTTCTGGCTTCACAAGGATCATTTCTGTGAAGGCAAAGCCAAAAGCTTGCTATAAAGCCTTTAATCAGTCAAGCCCAGGGGCCACGTATTTTTATTTTTAATCCTTACAATATCTCAAAGGTGGGCCCTGTAAATCCTTCAAAATCCACCTTTGCCTTAGTCTCTGAGAAGTCTATCCATATTTCTATAGACATTTTCCTCCCCCAGCACCCACTTTCTGCTTCCAGAACCTGTTAGCTTTCCACATAGGCTATTTCAATGATCCTGTTTGTTCCCTATTTTGTCAGTCCCAATGTAGATGTGGCTGATCTGCTTTCTACTGAGACTCTCCTACGAACACCACTTGATTTTCGAGGATCTTCCTTACTTTGTTAAATACAATCTAACTTTATTTGAAGTTTGATGTTGGAGATAAAGAAAAAAAAGTGATAAATTTGATTATACCAAAATATAAAACTTGAATTCTAAAAAAAGACATCAAAAGTGAAAAGACAAGTGACAAAATCTTAATACTAGATTAAGAATGCCTACAATTCAATAAGAAAAACAGGACCCAATTTTTTAAAAATGTGGCAGAGAATATGACAAAAGTAATTCAGAGAAGAAAAAAAGAATCCAGAAGTTTTATAAATATATAAGATAGATTTCAACCTTACCAGTGTGTAAATGAAACAGCCATTTTTCGCCTATCAGTTGAAAAAATATCAAATTTGAAGCAGGCACGGCAAAACATGCATCCTCACATAACTGGCACAACCATTTGGGAGGGCAACTTGGAAGTATGTATTAATAGGCATGTATCCTACAATCCAGTTATTCTAGCAATGTACACAGCAAGGCATGCACAGTTCTTTTCTTTCTCCCCTGGAAAGGCTAACTCAGTTCCTAAAAGTCCTATGCATCCACATGAATCATCTGCAAGACAGGATTTTCTATCGTTAATACTGACTGACACTTGCAGCAGAAGTTCAATGTGTTAACATGTTACTGTGTCTCTTTTTTCTCAGGCTTGCCAAAGACACCCTCTAGAAAAAGGGTGGGGATGGGAAGAGAAAAGAAGGGATTAAGGAAAGGGGAAAATCCTATCCTATCTTTTAACACTGCTGAAATTATTAGAGTATTTTTAGGCTTTCATAATCTCCTTGAGATAAAGTGTGAATTGTTCTTTACTCATTTCAAAACTGGCTTTAATCTGCAACTCGAAGGAAATGTTTTCCAACCTTTTTAACATTGTGGCACACAGTTTAAATGGCACTCTTGGCAGGGCACGCTGGGATGAATGGTGCAGGCTGCTCTTGAGATTTCCTGGCCTCCCCAAACCTGACAGGTGATCACTTGCTGCTACCAGCTTGGACCCTTCAGCGTTTGGGAAGAACTGTGAATATCATGCTCCCTCTAGTGGTCACATTCATGTCCTTTTGCTTCATTCTTTGGTCAGATAAGACTAGCACCTGAAATGGAGAAAATGCAGTATTATGTCTCACCCATAGCAAAAACTTACTAAGCATCTCCATCCAAACAAGACAGAACTAATTCTGTAAAGCATGTTATTAGAAAAATACTTCCTTATGGGGCCGGCCCGGTGGCGCACTGCTACAGTGCGCCGCTTGGGAGCACGGCAGCACTCCCACCGAGGGTTCGGATCCCACATACAGACCGGCCGCTCACTGGCTGAGCGAGGTGCGGGCGCAACACCGAGGGTTGCGATCCCGTTGCCGGTCCCGGTCCAGTACGGGCGCGACACTGAGGGTTGCGATCCGTTGCCGGTCACAAAAAAAGACAAAAAGGAAAAAAAAAAAAGAAAAATACTTCCTTCAACTGTCTGTATTTAGGTATGTTTAAATAAGAAACATTCATTTTGCTGCATCCAAATCCCTTTGAAATAGAAGAATAGACAGTACTGACTAGCTTTAGAAAGAGGAAGCAGAATTGGCATCCACAGAATTGGCTCTAGCAGGATCGTAGTGGGTTAGAAATCTTGATTCTTCTTTGATCTTAGAATAGGATTTTTAGGTAAATATATGCATGGGGCTAAAGCCCTTGAGTAGGGGACAATAGTCCACAGGTAAGTTTGGCAAAGCCATCTAATCAATTATAATCACTGTTTAGGGATGGGATTGTGTTCTTTGTTTTAGGTCACTGGTTTGATTCCGGCTTGAAGGACGATTGATTATTTAACCTACTGATTGTTCTTAAGATATGTTAAGGAAACTGCTTGAATGCTGTTTAAATATGCTAAGGAAATTGCTGTAGGAAGTATGTGGAAAAGAGAATGTTTACTAAGGACAAGCTGTTTGTTGGCAGATCGACTTAGCTTTTTACAAATTCCATTCTGGAATGTCACATTGTTAATTTACTGCTGTTACTAGTTTTATACTGCCTGTTTTTATGTCCTTCTTTGATGATTGAATCAACTGATTTTTCTTGTGAAACTTCCTTGACTTGTCAACAAAAAGAAAGGCGGATTTTGAATCACGGCTGCTTCCCTGATGGGCAGCAGTCCCTCCAGGCCTTATTCATGTTACCTTGAGTTAATTCTTTCTTTCTCTTTTTTTCGTCTTGGTTACACAGAGGGAAGTGTAACACAGGATTGACTTCCACTTGTCCTCGTTTATGCAGCTACAGATCACTGAGTCCAGGTATCTGTTCACTGGCTTTCTCTGTCCTGTCTACACTTGCTTGAACTCCCTCCTCTGGATATAAACACTGACTGTCTTCACTAAAATGCTAAGTGGTTCTGCTAATTCTCACTTTAATATTAGCTTCCTTACCTTGAGTGCTGAATACAGGATAAATTTGGGGTATGATCTTCAGGGTTGTGATTAGACTTTTCATGCATGCTATGGTTACCTTGATATCTACTAGTCCATTTTTGGTCAAAGCTGAAAAGTGAGCAGCAAGAAACATTAGGGCTCTGGCTGTTCTTTTCATGCTGATGGGGAGCAGTGCAAAGGCACAGAGATTTTTGGATATGATTGCTCAAATGTGGAGAGGGATACTGAAATTTTTTTCTATCCAAAATTTAAAAAATAAGCTTAATTTCTTTTGAAAATGTTAAAAGTTGACATATTAAGACAATAAAATTATGAGGTTCAGTTCTCAACTTATAGAAATGTATTGCCATCTACTGCATAGAAAGATATTATTGCAAGAATATGTTCCTCCCACTGGAATTATTTATAATCAAGTAATCAGACACCTTGAAATATAAATGAATTTATAAAATATGATAAGTACCACAAAGAGCTTGTAATTTAGACTGTTTTGTAAATTTTAACCTTTTTCTTTTCTGAAATTTGCTCATGTCTTCAGTTTTCCAGTTTGTCTATTCTCCCCATCTCTTCACTGAGTTGATTTTGGCAGTTGCATTTTTAATCCCACAAAGCTCTCGTTCTTTGAATATCTTCCTCTTTATGGCATCCTCTTATTTTCATGTATACAATATTTTCTCATATTTTTCTACCTATTGCATTAGTTCTGGTCCCTTTGAGTTCCTTCCCCTCTACCTCCATTTGCTTATATGGATCTCTTCCACCTCAGAGGCTTCCTCAAATGTCCAGTGATCCTGAGCTGTCCATTCATACTAATAGCAAGGTGCCAACAAGCTGATGGGCTCAGCGGCCGTGGAAGCAGCCCATCAGCTTGTTTGTTGGCAGACTTCCTAGCCAGAACAGGCTATTTCATTGGGAACCCCCCAACTGTCAGTGTCTATAGATATTTTTTGTTTTCCTCAGAGAGGAACCCTTTAATCACCTGCTTAGAGGATATTAACTGGGCACCTCACTGCTCAGTGTGTACACTTTCACTTAATCCTCTGCTTTCAGTATAACACTCTGGCCTTCATATCTGCCTGGTATTCCTGAATAAAGAGGTCCGGATTCCACAGCTCCAGAAAATAAACTACCTGTGTTCCATGGAGGAATGCCGAAGCAGTAACCTGCTCTAGGACCAGGATAACTAGGAGGGTCTCACTGCTCTTCCTGTTTTTAACCCCACCTTGCCTGCCTTTGGTGATATCTAATGCCTCTTATGCATGAGCTTTAAGACCTTGAATCTGCTTGCTTCTGGCCACCTCCCCACCACCTCCTGTTGGCACTTAGCTTTCATTTTTTTCTCGAGTATTTAGTTATCAATTGCCCATTTGCTTCCTAGATTCTAAAATTGTTTTGTCATCTGCCTGTTATCTCATCACCAATTCTCTTTGGGCTTAAGTTTATACTGTATTTTTTGTTTTTGTTTTTTGGATTGGAGAGGGGGTTGGGTATTGATACCTCTGTTATTTATGGCTCTGTAGACCAGGAGTGTGGTTTGTTGACAGCCTTCAGCTGTTAGCAAATTCAAGGTATGCCTCAGCTTCTAAGCCAAAGTCATGCTCTTCCCAGGGAGGCCACCAGCCAATGACAGAATAAGGATGGGACACAAGGGCCAAGCTAATCATGGGACTCCTCCAACAGGCAATCTTTGCTCCATAACTCCTCCTCTGGGCTGGCAGAGACTATGTCCAGTCAGCATCACAGTTAATGATGCTGCCCAAGCCTGCTCCTCTCTTTTCCTTTCACAAGTGTTACTAACTAATACACCTTTTGTACTCCTCAAAACGTTTCCTGGAACGTTTATGCCAAGAGGCATAATAGCTCACGTAAGAAAGAGAATCTATTGGAAGGAAACAGTTTTCTTAAAGAATCAGATAAAGAACTCACTTTGTGAAGGAAGGAGTGCTCTAGGGACCTTAGCAGCAAGACTCTGCCAACCTTTTTCTTAAAGCGCTGCTATTAGTGTAATTCAGTTCCAAAGACACTGAATTTCATCACCTCTGTAGGCTAAACTTGAAAATACAGGAATGTGATTGCCCAACTTGGGTCAGGTTCAATTAGCAGTGGCTAGGAGAACTTGGTCTTTACTGAGGGTCATTTCCAGAAAAAGAAGTAAGAGCTAGTTGCCACCCCCCAAAAATGCTAATACTAGGCAGAAGATGCCAATCGCCAGTGATGGTAGAGTTCATAAATGAAAGTCATTATTAAGGAACTATATTGTATGAGCCAGATTAAGAAAAAAGGGAGTTTCCATTTACTCTGGCCTACTTAACTAGAATAAGAGTAATTGCCACATGCCTTCTTTTGACTATTTGAGAGGAACTATCTATCATGTTCCCTTCAAGTCTTCTAGGCTGGGCATCTTGATTTCCTTCTGGAGTTTTCCATATGTTATATTTTGTTTTTTTCTTTTTTAAAAACTCTCACGTTCCTATTTGCCATTTTTCAGAGACTCTGTCAGTGGTGATCTGATTAGAGTGAAGGGAACTCTTACTTACCTCTACTTGCATTAAAGCTGCCTCACATTACACCTCATTTGATAGAAAGATCATCCTGTCAAATCATATTGAGCTTGCTGTAGCTAAAACACCCACAGAATTTTTAATGAGCTATAAGTTAGTCACATTCTATATTTTTACAATTGATTTTTTGAACATAATTTTTTCCTAAACTTTGTTATTTTTGTTCCTTTTCAAACCTGTTGATTTTTCATCCTTGATTCATTAATATTGGTTCTTATCATTTCCAGTTTTCTCAAATGCAAATTTGACAGCCTCTTACATCTTCATGTAAGTTGTTGATATTAATGAACCTGGTGACATAGCATTTGCGATTTTTCTCCATCATCATTTTTGACATTAAACATGCATTCTTTAGGTTTGGTCATTCTACCAATTGAAGAATCAGCCACATTTTTCCACTCAACCCACAAGCATATCACAGCAGGCTTCCTCAAATACTCTGCTGAAATCCAGATACATTAAAACTAAAGTAGTCCCCTGAGCCACTATTACCCCTTTGAAGGAAAAGAATAAATCTCCTAAAGGCATTACTTCTCCCAAATGCACAAAAATCGGCTAGAATCATGTATGTACTCAAGTGGTTTCTAGAATCCACCTTTTGCCCACTTTAAAAATTCAGTTCATTTGGTCATTTTCTTCTCTAGAATGCCTCAAAAATTATAATTTGCAGTTTTATAACGTAATAGCAATTGGTTTGGAGACTATGAACCTAGAGATGAAATTCATTTATAGTTCGCCTTACCATATCCTCACCTATCTTGGGCACTAACGCCTTCTTTCCCATGCTTTTCTACCTTGTTCAGTTTGAGTGTTATGTCTGAGTATTATGCTTCTTACAGTATTTATCGTGTTTGTCTTAGTCCATTTTGTACTGCTGTAACAGAATATCTGAGGCTGCGTAAACTAAGGAACAGAGATTTATCTCTTACAGTTCCGGAGGCTGGGAAAGCTAAGGTTGAAGAGCCACATCTGGTGAGGGTCTTCTTGCTGCGTCATCCCATGGCAGAAGGCAGAAGGACAAGAGAGCACACATGCATGCAAGAGAGAGGGTTGAACTTGCTTTTAAAACAAATCCACCCTGGTGATAATGAGCCCACTCCCACAATAACATTAATCCACTAATCACCTCTTAAAGGTCCCACCTCTCAACACTGTTACATGGAGATTAAGTTTTCACCACATGAACTTTGGGGGACACATTCAAACCATAGCAGTATTATAATACAAACTTATAGTATTAACTACCATAAGAAGCATAGTAGTTGAACAAATCTTACTGTTGACTTTATACCATCGGAGAGTAGGCACATGCCTACCACTCTTGCCCTAAACACTTTTTAAAAGCCTTTTTATTGTGGATTAGACTTTGTGACACTACTTATAATTCAGTGACAAATTTTTATTTTTTCCTGTTTGCTAAATGCTCTTCCTTCTTGTGAAAATAGCTAGAAATGCTAAATTTAAAGGAAGATGTAATGGTAGTTAATCAGTTAGGATTTTTTTTTTTTAGTGCAACTAACAGAAAACTCAAGCTAGTGTAAATATTAAAGTGGAAGTTATCATAGAATCATGGATATCTTATAGAATGAACCTAAGGGTAAGAATGCAGCTGGCCTTAGAAAGAATGGAACTGGAAATTGGAAAATCTCTGAGAATCCAAAGAGTACTCTTTCCATCTCTCATCTTCTCTTAATGCATAAAACTCATTTTTTTCTCACCAAAATGGGTTAACTGCTAATTGGTCTCATAGCTCTGAAGTTTTGGTCCCACAGAAAGGCTATATCTAAATTCTAAAATTCCCAGGGAAGGAAGGACAAAAACCTTGATTGGCCCAGTAGGGTTCAGGAATGGACTTCCTGCTGGATCAACTGTGGGCAGTAGAAGTGAATCTCATTGCATAAAATGGCTATCGGGTCCCATTGTTGGGTTGAGGATGGTAAGAAAGTGAGTGAATGTAAGCTTTAAAGAGACATGCTGTAAGATGTTTTCTACAGGGGCCTGTAATAGGCTAA
>NW_007733896.1:39395-43585 GCF_000696425.1 Galeopterus variegatus
CACTCCGCTCGGCCGGTGAGTGGCCGGTCTGTATGTGGGATCCGAACCCTCGGTGGGAGCGCCGCCGCACTCCCAAGCGGTACACTGTAGCAGTGCGCCACTGGGCCGGCCCCAAAATATTATTTCAATAAGTATTTAGTATTAAAAATTTTGTTCATATGGGCCGACCCTATGGCTCACTCGGGAGAGTGCAGCGCTGGGAGCGCCAAGGCCGCAGGTTCGGATCCTGTATAGGAATGGCCGGTGCGCTCACTGGCTGAGTGCGGTGTGGACGACACCACGCCAAGGGTTACAATCCCCTTACCGGTCACAAAACAAAACAAAATTAAAAAAAAAAAAAAATTTTGTTCATAAATAACAACATAACACCTACCTTGCTGGTTTCTCTCTGAGAGAATCAGAGGTAATGTATCTAAAGTATCCAGCACTGTACATAGCACATAGTAGCATAGTAAAAACTCAGCAAATGGTAGCTATGGTTTTAAATGCTAAACAAACTTGTGCAGTATCAGTGTCTTTTTCTTTCTTAGAGGACTTCTAGAGAGATTTACTGTTTCCTCCAAAGCTATTCAACAGATACTAGAGTCACAATCCAGTAAATTTAATTCAAGAGAAAAACTGTGAACACAGAATGCTGAATTCCACAGGATTCCAAGACAAATCTAACTTACTACTCTATCACAGTTAGCTTTATCATTACCTATAAATGGCATGAAATTAAAAAATATATAAATATGTGAAACAACCTTTATTATAAAAATAAAATTTATTTAAATTATATATATACACATACATACAGAGCACACAACACACATATTACATTCAAATTCTGCTTCTCAACTAGAAAGTTATATATACAGTATAAACAGCGCTAAGAATTCCTAAAAAGCCCCCACTGTTTTTCTGTGATCCTAAGTCTCAACTTGTTTCCTTCCCATAATTAGGCTGGGTCTTATAATCCATATGCCCATTTATTATAGCATTTATTTACTCCTAAAAAGCTATTAATAAATCAATAGTATATCTAAAAATTATTATTTTCTTAGACTTAAGAACATACAATACTTGAAATGAGTAAAAGGCTTTTATCTATTTTTTTTACCTTATCAGCAACACTTTATTCCATATATAAAATTTTCCCAGTCTTTCCTACATTCCTAGTGATTCTGAAATGGAAAACATGTCATGTTATTGAACATGATCCTCTTTTCTATTTTTCTGTTGAGAAGGCGCAAACACAGATAATGCCTTTTCTAAAATTTGCCTTGCAGCAGTATGTTCTGAATTTAGCCCAGCCTCTCAGGTCGCACAGTCTATGTAGCTAAGATACACACAGGTGAAAAGTAAAAGATAAAATCAATTATTGTCTTCCTACTGCATAACAACTTTAAATAATTTTGTTAGGTGTTGAGTTAAATAATGTTCTTGAAATCATAAAGACCCCCAATTTGTCTTTCCTTTAATAATGTATATGAAAAATTTTCTCATATAATAGTAACAGAGGTCTAAGAAACGGATGGCTGACAACAATGATGATGTGCATAGAAATGCAGTGAACATTTCTTTCAAATAAATATATGCTCATGTTCTGTACTTAAAGAATTGAATTGAATGGTAATTATCTCAGTAGTCAGTAACGCACTCCATAAGTACCACAAGGACAAGATCACATCTGTCTTACTACTACATTCCCAGCACCTATAACGCTGCTTGGTACAGAATAGGTGTTTAATATTTAATATATAGTATTAAACACACAGATGAATAGATGGTATTAAAAAACAGTGTATTCAACTCCAAGCTGGCTCAAAGGGTAGCACTGTCCATTTCAGCACTGGGAACAATTTAAGTATAGAATACCAAAGTAAAATGAAAGAACAATATACAAATTCTTGTATGAATGATAATTTTGCATATATATCAAAAGATTATTATCATTTAATAAAAATGAAACACACTGTTAAATAATTCTGAAATTATCATTTCCATTTTGGAGTTAAGAATAAGCCCTGAGACAGAAATATTGGTCCTTACACAGCAGCTGCCCAATGTTCCTTTCTCAGTTGAGGGGCTTTATATAGAACAATAGGTATACAAAAGCTTTTGAGCCATTACAGTATTCCCGCTGCTCTGATAAATGAGAGACAAGTTGTAGGCAATATCTCTTCGCAAGTCTAACTGGTCAACTTCTATACCCTGGGGAGGAAAAATACATGTTTTTATATTTCAAACTGCCACCTAGGACAATTTTATGGCACATAAATCGTTTTATAAGTGTAAGTTTTCAAAAACTGTTAAAATTCATGTAATATTTTTAAAAATTATAGAACTATGCATATACCTTAGAATTAATCATTATAGAAACAGTATAGTTAAATATTTTAAAATGTCTAAGCAATAAGTTAAAGAAAAAGTCTCACCAACAAGCCTCATCAGAATAAACTCCAGATCAATTACGGATTTAAGAGTAAAAAAATAAAACCATAAAAGAAAAGAAATGGAGTTTAATAATGTAATAATAAAATATTGGGTAGGAAAAACCCTTCTAAATACGACAGCAAAGTAGAAACTATAAAGGGAAAGACTGATATGAGTTCATTAAAAAAATTTCTGTGTGTAAAAAATAGTAATAAATGAACACAAATGAGCAGATGGGGAAAAAAATACCTATGCTATATCACAAAAAGATATATAAACGGGAGGCAGGCATATACCAAATTCATTATAATGATTACCTCAGAGTGTTACCTTTTTTCCTACTTAAACAACAAAGCAGTGAACTCAATGGAATTGATTAGATCTATGTTTCTCATCTTCTCCAATACAAAATTTTGTAGTCAACTAAAAAAACATCTACAACAATTAAAAATCATACCCATAAGTGTCAAGTAACAATATGTAAAGATCTTTATGAAATAAAGCAAAAATTAGTTTTTTTAAAGTAACGTAAAGGAAAATTAATTATAGTCCTGTAGTATGAAGAAATAGAAATGGAAAAAATTAAAACAATTTCAGAAATTAAGCTATTTACAATAAAACCTACATTTTAGAAAACTTTATGAAAAACATTTAACATACACAAAAGTAGAGATTAGTACAATGAATTCCCATATATTCATCACCTCTTGTTTCATCTTTATCCCCACCCATTTGAAATATGCTATTTAACTATAAAAATGATTTGAAATTTAGCTTTCGAATTACTTTGAAGTACGTGATTTTTTGCCATACCAGGCCAAAAAACTATATATTTTAACTATTTAATGAGTTAATCAATAAAAACTTATCATCATTGTTACCAGAATATAAGTTTCATAGGGTTAAGAAATTCTGCCTGAGTACTCACTCACTGCTACATCCCCAGTTCCAGGCATAGCACATGCTCATTACATTAATTTATAAAAAATCCTACATTACTCAATAGACAAAAAGTATCCATTAAGAAAGAAAAATAAGCCTGGAGGAAGAGGTGGATAGAATACTATAATTAAACATGCAAGAAAAAGAAAAATTTAGGAGTGTCTCTTTTTTGGGTTTACTTTATTTTACTTTCTATTATGGAAATTTTCAAATATATAAAAGTAAATACTTTAATGAACCATAACACCTAGTTTCAACAATTATCATTTTAATTTAGGTGCTTTTCTAGCCATTTATTTTAAAAAAAACAACAAAACCCCTCTACTAGATCCTGCTACTCCAATCAAGCCAACATTTTTTCTCTCCCAACCTACTTAAAAAACATGTCCATTATGTTATTATACCACATCATATCTTGGAAACATAAAAAATGAAATCATAGAAACAAAAGTATAGAAGATACAGTAATGAACAAGACAGACAAGATCTCTGATCCCTTGGAATTTATTAGAAGAAACAAACTAGGGCCGGCCCAGTGGCACACTGGATAGTGCGCCGCTTGGGAAGCGCAGCGGCGCTCCCACCCGAGGGTTCGGATCCCACATACAGACCAGTTCCCGCTCACTGGCTGAGCGAGGCGCGGGGGCAACACCGAGGGTTGTGATCCCGTTGCCGGTCCCCAGTCCGGTACGGGGGCAACACTGAGGGTTGCGATCCGTTGCCGGACACGGAAAAAGACAAAAAGACAAAAAAAAAAAAAAAAAAAAAAAAAAAAAACTATAAAAAAGAAAAGAAAAAAAAAAAAAAATTTTGAATTGCTTTAAGAACTA
>NW_007733896.1:43839-66251 GCF_000696425.1 Galeopterus variegatus
GTTGCCGGACACGAAAAAAAAAAAAAAAAAAAAAAAAAAAAAAAAAAAAGAAGAAACAAACTATAAAAAAGTAAAGAAAACAAAAACATAATTTTGAATTGCTTTAAGAACTAAAAAGAAAATTTTAGAAGAAAAATTTGTTGGTGACGGTGTAAGAAAATAGTTACACTCATCATACATTATTGTATGTATGTATTATTATATTTTCAAAAACTAACTTAAATGAATCTTCAGGACCTAGAATGTAGAATGGCTGGAACCTGTGGGCTCCAGAGTATAAGGAAGCCTGCATGGATTCCTCCAGATTCCACCTGTGTCTTTTTCTCCTATGATCTGGCTGTGTATTCTTACCACATTGCTGTAATAAGTCTTAGCCATGAGTACAACCGTATACTGAGTCCCATGAGTGCTGAACATGGGGATAAGCGTTGGGGACTCCCAACATGTGTACTAAGTAGGTATTACTTCTGAAGCAGGATTTCAGAAAAGCATTAGGTATTATTCATTTTCAAGGAACATAAAGTAATGAGAAATCCAAATGAATTACCTGCACAACCAGAGCATGTCTCCTTAACACATACCTCTGAGATGCCATGTGAATAAAGGTTAGGCCTATACAGAGGCTATACAGAGGTTCGTGGGGATGGGTGCGAAAGGCTTGCACGTACTGTCCTGGAAAATGAGCAGTGGTGTTAGATAGTGTGACAAGGACAGAGTTGTTATTTCTTCAACAATTATTCAAATATATTTTGAGCCCAAACAAACATTACTGATTTTTAGCATATGTATACATTCTATCTTAAATATCAACCAGATGCACATTAATTTTAATTTTAAAACAACACATAACATAATTAGAAGAATTTCCCCATGAGCGATCCCGACCATGAAGATTAATAGGAGTAACTAGGGCTGGCCGGTTAGCTCAGTTGGTTAGAGCACGGAGTAGTAACACCAAGGGCCAGGGTTCAGATCCCTGTGCCGGCCAGTCGCCAAAAAAAAAAAGAGTAAAAGTACCCTTCTTTTAGGCACAGCTAGACATTTCCATGTGGAGCAATACTTTAAAAATAAATAATTTATTAATTGTGATTATAATTTATTTTAAGATCATAAATCTATTTTTAAAGCAATGAAGGAGTGTTGGTGAATTCTTATAGTGTTGGTGAATTCTTATATAAAATTAATTGATCTGTTTTATTAATTCAAATGTAATTAATCATGGAGGAGAGAAAAGGAAAAATAACTGTTTTGTTTTTTAGATTACAGGTGGTGTTTTCCCAAATGTAGCAACTACTTTGTTTTTCCTGAGAAAGCTAACTATATCTAATAATAACAGTTTTATGAATTCCATGTATTCCATATATACAATTATCTCATGTCAAAAGCCTAATCACATGAGCTAGAGGAATTTAAGAAAATTTTTCTTGTAAAGGAATAATCTATAATGCAACATGTACACATAAAAACTTCCATTCCTTCCAGCTTCTATTCTGGAAGGAACAAATACCACAAAATCTCTTTAGCAGCAAAGATGGTGGAATGCCATTTGGACTTTTCTATTTTCATTTTCTGTAAAAGTTTCTAATATAGGAAATTAAAATAAATTTCTATTTTATATTTTCTCAATATTAAACAAACAATTTCAGAAAGCACACACATCAACATCTGATGTTCACAGTTACTGGCTGAATGATTATGAAAATACCAACCATACACAAAGAAACACGAAAGTATTAAATAGCCAAAAATCACAGTTTACTCAGAAATGAACTTGGCAATACTAGCTTTTGGGCAGCAAGAAATACACGCCTGGGGCCGGCCCGTGGCTCACTCGGGAGAGTGCGGTGCTGATAACACCAAGGCCCCGGGTTCGGATCCCACATAGGGATGGCTGGTTCGCTCACGGGCTGAGCGTGGTGCTGACAACACCAAGTCAAGGGTTAAGATCCCCTTACCGGTCATCTTTTAAAAAAAAAAAAAAAGAAAGAAAAGAAAAAAAAAAGAAATACACACCTAATTTTAAGTTTAAACATTTGGTTAGTTATTTTTCTACTTATTTGTTTCTGATTTCTTATTATAGAAATTCCTTATTATAAGTGATTAATGAATTTTCCCTGAGTTTTGTTAGAATTAGTAAGCACCATATAAATAAATCTTGACATGATGACTTGCCTCCTAAAGGAATGAACTATCAGCACATCTTAAATCCTTTTCGTACTGTAGCAAATTAAAATCAGGTGGCAAAGAATCCATAATTAATGAAAAAATTTTAAAAACAAGAAAGCTTAAGCAGGGAAAATTGCTGACCTTTAAATTAATTATAAGACCTACATCAGCCTTTTACAACCAAAGCTTAATAAAAATAACAAATATTAATATTAATATCATTATTGCTAATACTTATAGCCACTTACTATATATACCAGGCACTATTTTAAGTACCTTATATTAACTCATTTAATTTTCACAATAATCTACAAGGTAGGTCCAATTATTATCTCCATTTTAGAGATAAAGAAATTGAGGCAGAGAGAGGTAAAATAATTTTCCATGGTGGGGCTGCTATTTAAATTTAGGCAGTTCCACTCTAAAGGCTAGGCTTTTAACCACCACACTGTCTATGCCTTACAAAGTCATGTGCCAGGGCACTTACCAAGCGCATGCTTAAAACTACCAGATACAAATGCATTGTGTCCATTTAAGACACACAGGGCATGATTATCTGGGTTTTTCAGCATTAAACGGAGACAGAAGCGATGATGCCGTACATCTTGGGAGTGCATGGTAACTTGATTAAAAATGTTCCAGAGCTGGGGTTTACTGACATTTTCCATTACCATTACCCTAAAATTGCAAAAGAGCGTGAGGGGGAAAATAATGTAAAAAGAGAATCTTCATGAGTTCTAAGAATGAAACCCTTCAGTGCTGTCCTACCAACACTGAAATGCACCATCCCCCAACAAGGAAAAGCAGACTGTTTCAATCTATTTAAGCAAAACCTTAGACAATGAAAGATTTTTTTCCTAGGAAATGCTACTTGAGTTAGTATTTTACATTTTTTCTGCTTTTCAACAAAATTATTAAACCAAAAAACAGAATCAAGTGGTTTAAGTTCACTTTTTTCTCTTCTTGCCCACTACAGCTGCAGTACAATGAGCAATGAATAATAACTGATAATAACGTGTGCCTGGAATTGTTAAAAGGCTCTATCTGGAAATAAAATTGATAATGTCCCCCTAACCCCCACCGCACACCAAAAAGGCTCTCTCTATAAAACTCATTTAACTCTCATAGTACCTCATAATAATCCTATGAGGTGGTGGTATTATGATGTCCCTTTATAAATTGGGAGACTGAGGGACTAGTGGTTAAGTAACTAGCTTAAGAAGGGCTGGGATTCAAACCCAGGAAGCCTGGCTCTAGAGTCTGTGCTCTTATACATAGCCTTAGAGAATCACCAGTGAACTGAATCAATCAGTAAGCATCAGGAAAGCTAAAAATAAAATAGCTAATTAATTCTTCAGTATGAGAGACTAAGTCAAGGTAAATGTACATACTCTATCAAAGAATATATTAAAATAAATTATTGGGAAGTCACCTGATATAGTTGTACGCCTGTCTGAAATTTTTGTCCAGAATTGCAGCACACAGACCAAAGTACTCTAGTTCCTTGCGTTTTTGCCTGTCATCATAAAATGAATAATATTCCAGTGAAGAATCTACAAGTAACTCAGCCTCTTGAAATCGGGATAGGTCACATAAGGAGTATATGGCCTTCAACAGAAGGTTCCACCAGTCATCTTTTGTCAAGACGCTTGTGAGTACAGCAAATATTGCTAAAATGAGACCAATGAAAACCAGTAGGACTGTTAGAAATTTCTCTTTTCCTTTAACAACCTTCTCTTATTTCTCTGGAAGAAGCCTCCCTTTTATTACCGTTGAGAAATATCAAAAGCCATAAAACATTTTTATTGTCTTTGATCTAATAATTCTTCTGGGTTTCTATCCTAAACAATCAAAGTATGGATACATCTATATGAAGATGCTCATTACATTATAACTTATAAAAGAAAATTATCAGAAGCAATCATATACCAAAAAATAATAAGGGAATGATCAAATACATTATGGAACTGCTATCCAATGGAATATTACACATTCCTTAAATACAATAGCTATAAGAGGATAGGGTAATATGAGGAAATATCTATGAGAAGATGTTAAGTCAAAATATCAGAGTGCAAAGTTTCATGTTAACATAAAGAGGCTTGGCTCATCCTATCCTGGTACACCAGTGTAATGTGATCCCTACCATGATGAAATTAACTAAGAAACAAACCAACAAAACCTTATGAGTCTTAAAAAAACAACAATGGACCTGAAATGTAGAATCACTAAAAGAAAACAGACAGAATCAGATATAGAGAAAAATATAACTTAAGGAAATATGGTCCAAAATACATGCTGCAGAGGTAGAAGCTGTTGGGATAAACCCAGAATCAATCAACTGAAGAGACTACAGGGCTCTGAGGCATGTAATGTTAGATTATGAACAGCTGAGCCCTCCAGCCCTTCCTGTCTCTAATAATGCCTATAATAACGATTTAATAAATGTTTTTTGAATTAATCAACTAACAATGAAATCATCTTCTACGAGACTGACATCTCCAGTTGAATTATGGTCAAGTCATTTCCAAAATTCTCTCTCTGAGTAATAACCTCGTCTAAACATACTTGATGCTTTTCCAGCTAAAAATAGATGCCTTTTAAAATTATATTATTTGAGACTGGGTCACAGCAACTTATTTGCAAAGAGTTTCTCTGACTATTGCTACATTTGACAAAAATGAATTTAATAGAAAATGGAATACATGTAGTTGAAGTGGCTGGACAAATAACCTGTACTGTCATCTAATCTTCACAAATTTCTTAAAATATATTTTCTTCTTAAAAAATAAAAGTTGTGTTTTTTTTCACGGAAAGATACAAGCTGAGGCTCTCCTTTTAATAATTTAAAATAAAGTATTTACACTTAGCCTTTTTTTAAAACATCTAATGAGTTTATTATACTTAAGAGATTTAGATTTAAAAATTTCGTTTTATTTGAAAAGAGTGTATTTTCAATTAGATTACTGTCAGATGTTACTTCTTGAGTCTTTTTCAATTCAGCCAAGTTTTATATAATAAAGCAACTGAAGTAATTACCTTTTGCATCACAATTTGCTGTCTCCTGGTCATTGTTGTCTGATATTTTGTCTCTTGATACTTTAATAAGGTAGAGATGCCTCTCTCCAGATTTGGAACTGGATATCAAACAGACTTGGGCTCTATTCATTGCTACCTGAATTAAAGATGATAATTTGAGATTTTTTGATCAATAATTTCTTAAAGACAACCTATGGGCCACAAGTGTGACTGAAAGCTTCTTTAGTAGGGAAAAAGATATCAAACTACTACACTAAAAAATACCTAAAAGTAGAATTAATTGACTTTTTTTTTCCTTACCAAAGTAGTTTGGGGTCACACTATGCACCTTAGAAGGGAAAAAGAAGGCAATTCACATAAACTTTATAATATGTACACACACACACACACACACACACTCTCTCTCTCTCTCTCTCTCTCTACAAAAAAGACAGACTCAGAAAGGATGTCAGATCTGGAAAACGTTTTTGCAAAGTGAACAATTTTGGCACATAGTGCTTTGTCTGCAGGGCCAATAATTGGTCATACTACATTTCTCACTTTTCTAAGTATGCATTAGGAAAGATTTCATTTCACTTAATTTACAGTCAAGTTTATACTATCATGTAGAACTTTCAATTATATACTACTAATCTCTAAGTCTTTTGTCTTTATCTGATTATCACTTTCAAAAGTTCAAGTATAATACAGTAAAGCAATTACAAAGTAGCTATAATCTATGCTTAAATAAAATATTCAACATTTAAAAAGTCAACAAGGCTAATATAAAGAAAGATCATTACCCACCTTTAAAAGCATGGCTAACATGGTAAGTAAGGTATCCACATAACCATACATTTTGCCTTGTGAAAACAACAAAGTAGAACGATGAAGCAGTAACTTTAGTTCCTAAAAAGCACATGATAGTAAGTGTGACAAGATTCCTTTTTTATAAGTCATTTTATTTGCATAGACAAGTTTTGTTTTAGAAACCAAACTTTGAGAACATTTGCTTTATGATCTTTCAAAATAACTAAGATCCAATATTTTGGAAACTATAATTTATAATATCTAATAAGTGCCTAAAACTTAAGACTCAAAATCATTTTTCAAAAACACTAAATTTACTACACTAAAATAAAACTTTGGATATAAGCTCTACAGACATCTTTAACTGAGGAGAAAATTCTAAAATAGAATATACCAAAAAAACTTCCTTCTATCTTACAAGGCATACCTGCTGTGCGGCATTTGCATCCTGGGCTAAAGTATCTGGATCATACATTGGTTCCAGAGCTTCCAGAGCTTTCTCAGGACGGCCCAGCTGCTGCTGAAGGGTAGAAAGTGAAATTCTTGCATCCAAATGGAGCGGGGCCAGATCAACTACTTTGCCATAGCTTTCAGCAGCACGCTCCATATAGCCCAAGGCCTTTAAACATTCTAAGAAAATGTCAAAATAAAGCATAAATATGAACTACAGATTTGTAATTGCCCAAAATTACTTTTCCACTTTTAAAGAAATATTATAACAATATAAAAAAAATTAAACAAGAAAGAAATGAATGGATATTTCTAGTACCTTGAAACAACTATTCCTTCTAATCTCTATCTATTGATAGCTCAATCTAAATTATAACAATATAAAAAAAATTAAACAAGAAAGAAATGAATGCATATTTCTAGTACCTTGAAACAACTATTCCTTCTAATCTCTATCTATTGATAGCTCAATCTATCAGTCTCACTAATGAAATTCAAACTGCCACTAGGATGTAATCAGTGTGCACATACAATGTGGGGTCTGCTTTATTCACTTAGCACTCTGCTTTAAACATTTTTGCATGTCTTAATTGGCATTCTGAATGATTATATAATAATCAATCAAATTGTTTACCTGAAACCATATTGACATTTAGTTTCCTCCAAATTTTTAACCTAATAAATAACACAGCAGTGAACAACTTCGTGTTTATAAGCCAGAGTTCACAACTGACAGACCAATCGAAGACACAAATGTGTTTTATTAGGTCACAGTGCTTGTAAAAACCGTTAACAGCCTAAATTTTTAAAAATTAGGATTCTTATAAAATCTACAGTTCTGGATTCTTTTGAAAAATCTGGATTTGGCAACGATGGTGGCCCCCCATTCCCACATGGCACATCAGCCCATGCTAACAAACAGCTCTTCGTATGGGGCTCTCCAGGTCTCACCCCTCCCTCCCACTCTTACTTGTCCACTTCACTCATTTTTGTTACCCGCCAGGCTCCCAAAAGTTTCATGATCCCTAATATTAACTGCCTCCCCTCACTCCACTCAATTAGTTCCTCAGGGTAAGTTCTCAAAAGTCAGGTTATGGGCCCTATTCCTCAAACTTCATGCCCAATCAATCACTAAGTCCTACCATTTGAACTTGAAAATGAATCCCCATAAGCATTTCTTCTTTCCATCCTGATGGCAGCAACACTAATCTAGGCCCTTTTCATCTCTTTCCTTTTCCACTGCAGTTATCTCCTAAGTATTTTTGCTTCCAGCTGATTTCTCAAATCTATCCTGACCATAATCTTTAGGTTAAATTTTGATATTAAAAGAAGAATACTATTATGAATGGACCATCACAGTGTTATTTCTTATTTTTTTCATTTTTCAGTTTTAAAGATACTTTGTTACACTACAGTTATTACATTACTCTAATGATCTTTCTCATATACTGATCCCAGATTTCTTTATGATTTTCAGATGACTCTGAGGTTTTACCTTCCACTCATCTCAAGCTACATGAGCTTAAAATGGAAATGGCATTTATCAGAATTATGATCATAAATAAATAGGATTTCAAAAGTATCTACTATTAGCAATACAGGAGCAATTTCAGTATCACAACTTTAGAAAAGCAATAAAAATTCAAACTCCCTGCTCATGTCTTTAAAATTCAAATCTCACAAATAATATAACGTTTTATGATGGTATTAAATTTGTAATCATGTTCACTTATCTAAACAGAAAAGTGTTATTTTAATTATTAAGTGCTCTCTTTCCTAGTTCATATCTGTAATATGAGTGAGCTACTGTCCTGAAATGTCAATCAACGCTTCTCTACTTACAGAGAACTTTCTGCCATCAGGTAATATTTTAAACCAAGAGTATTCAATTTTTAATGAATCTTTTATGTTGACTCAACAGGAAATCCTATTAGAATATTTTTTGCTTTTATCTGTTTCTTCAAGAGATTTAGTTGTGTTTCTTAAGCTATTTTTTCCACTCCATTTAGATTTATTTCAGATTACCGTGGACTTTTAAGCACAGTGAAATAAAATGATTAATAATATCCAATCTTGAGCACTGAAAAATAACATTAAATTTTCTCTCAAATATCATATTAAACACAAATCTGTAAAAATTCAAAAATTAGATTTCACCCCAAGTCTGACAATCCATTAATAGAAATCAGAGCCTGTGGTTAAGACAGGTAAAAGTCAAGTGTTTAAGGTACATGTTAGTCCTCCCACTTCATTCTGATACCATTAAGTGAATTGTTCCTCCAAAGCATTAGTGAGGGGAAAATCACCTAACAGCCTAGCAAGACAATTTTTAATACTGACATTCAAAAAACTGCACTGAAACCAGAAGTACTTGCACTAAGAAATTAATATTTTATAATATTACTACCATCTTAGGAAAGTAAATTCTGGCCTGCTTATATGATTCAAACTTCTCCCACCCACAAAAAAAGTATTACCTGCATGCCGAAGCCAAACTACTGCAAGGTTGTATCTTTCAGAACAAACAAGTGCACTGAGGAGGGGAAGTGCAGAATTATATTCACCAACATCCAGAAAAGCCTCAGCAACATCTAGGTAGAGGTCTCCCATATCTTCAGGATTCTGTTCCACTAGTGTTGTCAAGAGAGGCTATACCCAAAAAAGAGGCTGAAGTCAAGCATTCATTACAAACATACACTCTATCTATAGCTCTCTTTTTAACATACAGAAGTATGTCAGTTATATGAGGCAAGCTGGAAAGAAGCAAGGCAAAATAAAACAACTTTAAATGATCATTTTTCTACTCATTGCTGTATCTCTATTAAAAAGAACTCATACTTCCATCATTCATTCGTCACATTTTATGGACCTGTTAAAAGGCAGGCACTGCAGGAAATAAGACAATGCTGATCTGTTGTGCTCTTCTAACAAGCCAATCATACCCGTGCCTCAGGGCCTCTGTGTTTACAGATGTTTTTGTAAAGCTGTTCCCTCAGATATCACCATGGTTTACTGCCTCACTTCCTTCAGGTCATTATTTAAATGTCACCTTTTCAGAGAGGCCTTTCCTTACTCCCCTGTTGAAAACTGCAACTTTACTCCACCCCCAATATATTCCCTATTTTTCTTCTTTGATTTTTCTCCAGAACACTTATCACCAACCAATATTCTATATATTTTATATATTTAATTTGTTATCTATCTAATCCTATTAAAACAAAAGATCCATGAGGGTAGGGATTTGTATATTTTACTCAATACCTTATCTTGAGGTCTACAAGTATACGCCCAATACATTTTTTCTTTAATGAAACACCTGGTCCAAAGTCAGCAAAAGAGAATAGATGTCAGAATTATTACCAACTGTCTGAAGGCTCAATCTCAAATTCTGATCTCTACATTATTCTCATTTTAAAAGAAAAATAAATAATTATAAGCCCAATTGCAAAACATTTTTAGCTTTTATAAGACATTCATACAAAAATAATTTAATCTTTATTGTGACCTCCATGGTTATTAAGACATGTGAAAATCTGGGTCAAGTTACAATTTCTTGTCATCTAAAGAAAACAGATTGTGGATTTGATCTGCAGTGCCTCAAGTGCAGGTCTTAATGTTACTTACATTAAGTGGCTCAAGGATGTTGAGATGTACAAGGCAGACCATCAACTTCACTGTGATATCTATTGGTACACCATCAGGTATAGTGCAGGTAACATTCTCACCAGCTGTGGCATAGACAGACCAAAAGCAGTTCCTATATGCAAGCTTAGAATGTGGGGGCAACTGAAGCAAACTGTTATCTTCTATGTAAGATCTAATTTACTTCATGCAAAGCAAATGATTCCACAGTCAATTCTAAGTCTGGCCAACTCTATTACCAACTTCTTATGCCTCCTTCAGTCTGTCCTTTGGTTGCAATTATCCTTCCTATTCTTTCCTAATATCTACTTATCTAAAACATACATAAACTTCTACACCTTCTATCAAAACTACAAAGAACTAAAAAGACAAAAATGACCAAGATGTATGAATTCTTTTATCTTCCTGATTTCTAAAACTTCATTACAGCAAAACAATTTTTAAAGCCCTGGGAAATTAGTTAAAGGAATTTTTATCCACATTTAAGTTATTTTGTATTGTAAATTCCAAATAAATTTATGTTTCCATTTCTGGAAAACCTGAAGTATAGAAGGACATTAAAGATGTATCTTAAATGGTGGAATACATTAAAAATTACTTCAAAAATTAAATAGTTTCATCTGTTTTCTAGAAGTACGTCTAAAATTACCAAGTCATAGGAGGATTTGGACAGGTTTAATTGAGACCTTTTTTTATCACTGAGCTCCAAGACAATAACTGACATCAGAAATCTAGCTTAGATATTTATTCCGCTCAATGAGAGGAGAATTTACCTACCATGTAAATTTACTCACACTAGACCATAAGCTCCATAAGGATAAAGACCATGTCTATCTGAGTCAAGGCTATATTCACTGCATAATTCTTCTGTAGACAGGAGCTATGGTCACTCATCTGAATAAGGACTAAACACAACGTGGGCATTTTAATGAGCCTTTTGACTTTACTAAAATGGGCTTCTACCTACATAATATGAGGCTACTTTTAAAAGTTCATGAAAAGATTTGTATTTTTTAATTCTATTTTTCTATGAAATTTTTTTTTTTTTTTTTTGGTCCTTTTCCATGTCTGGCAACGGATCACAACCCCCAGTGTCGCCCCCGCACTGGACCGGGACCGGCAACGGGATCGCAACCCTCGGTGCTGCTCCCGCGCCCCGCTCAGCCTGTGAGCGGGAACCGGTCTGTATGTGGGATCCGAACCCTTGGCGGGAGCGCCGCCGCGCTTCCCAAGCGGCGCACCATTGCAGTGCGCCACCGGGCCGGCCCTCTATGAAATTTTTGAAGCACCCACATATATAGGTTCTATATTCCAAACTCTTATTGTCATCGCAGTGCGCCACCGGGCCAGCCCTCTATGAAATTTTTGAAGCACCCACATATATAGGTTCTATATTCCAAACTCTTATTGTGATTTTCTTTCTAGAAATACCACTTGCTATGGTCTGAATGTTTGTGTCCCCCCACAATTCATACATTGAAACATAACCACAAAGTGATAGTATTGAGGTAGGGTCTTTAGGAGGTGGTGGGATTCATACCGTCATAAAAAAGACCTCAGGGAGCTTGTTCACCCCTTCTGCCATGTGAGGACGCACCAAGAAGGCACCATCTATGAGGAAATGTCCCTTCCTAAACACCAAATCTGCTGGTGCCTTGATCTTGGACTTCTCAGCCTTCAGACTATGAGCAATAAATTTCTGTTGTTTATAACTTACCCAATCTAAGGTATTTTGTTAGAGCAGCCTGAACGGACTAAGACAGTGTTCAATAAAATATATGTCTTTTAACTTTCAACGAGTAAGGTAAGTTATAGTATATGAAATACTTTAAATCTCAGCATACCCATTAAAGATACAGTGTATACAGATGTATAAATAAAAAATCTTGCTTTCAGAATAAAGTAAAACTCAACTTTATGTTGAATACTAGATGCATACCTAAAATCAAGTGAAGGGTGAAAATAAAAGGACAAGCAAAGGTACAGCAGGCAGATGCAAACAACAAGAAAGTAGGAGGGTCACAGTCTCAATATCAGACAAGGTAGAATTCAGGTCAACTATATTTAAAAGGGGAAAAAGGGTACTTTATAATGCTACAGGGCAGTGCTATTCAAAGTGTGGTCTGTGACCCTTGCTGGTCCACAACTGTTACCAGTTCAATCAAATAAGCACAGAGATTGAGAATATTTAGATACTTGAATGTTGATTTGGCAATGCTAAGGATGGTAATACAGTAGTCCCTCCTTATCCCCAGGGGATACTTTCCAAGACCTCCAGTGGATGCCCGAAACCTTAGATAGTACCAAACTCTATTACTGTCCATTGGAACATCTTTCTGGTCACATCTTGCACCCACAAATTTAATCCCTTTTCCATCTTAACTAAGCATTTCTCATGCACTGTGGCCTAACTTTTGCTGTTTGAGGTGAAAAAGCAAAACTAACACTAATTTATTTTTCCTTTTTCACAATTTCACAGATAGAAGATTTGTTCTTACCAACTTCAGCATATGATTTTTTTTCCTCAAGACTTTCACCTTTTCACTTAAAGGAAGCACTTCACAGCTTCTCTTTGGCATATGTGAATTGCCAGTATCACTATGCTTTGGGGCCATTACTGAATAAAATAAGGGTGACTTGAGCATAAGCACTATGATATAATAGTCAATCTGATAACCAGGACAGCTACTAAGTTACTAACCAGCATGTAGCATATACAGCATGGATACGATAAAGGGATGATTCACATCCCGGGCGGTACAGAGAGCTACTAAGAATGATGTGCAATTTTAAACTTATGAATTGTTTATTTCTTGAATTTTCCACTTAATATTTTCAGACTACAGTTGACTTTGGGTTAAATGAAACCAGGGAAAGCAAAACTGCAGAAAACAAAACAGTGGAACACAAAACCACAGATAAGCAGTGAGTACTGTATATATACTTATAGTCCCCACAAGAGTATATGATTCGTTATTAACTATATTTAACAGCACTATCTTTTTTTTCACTTGGCAGATGTTTAGTACAGGGATCTAACTTTGGTGTTATCAGCACCATGCTCTAAACAACTGAGCTAACCAGCCAGCCGTAACAGGACTACTCTTTAAAAACATGTCTCTGTTTCACTGGCACTTCATTCTCCTGAACTCCCATTAGGTCATCCACATTTAGGAGAATTAAAAAATATGAACCTCAGTAGCAATGCTTAATCTACCAATAATTACTCATTTTCAAAAATGCATATTAAAAAACAACTACTTTTGCTCACTTTGGAAGTGTTTTAACCTCCTAGTCTTCTGAACATACTTTTTCTTTAAAGCTATTTTATCAACTCTAAGATGCCATATATTTCAGATGCACTATTATTTTATGTACTAAGAAAAACACTTATGTTTAAACTCTAACCTGTCATTGATTTATGTTAAATATGCTAAATCATTAAGTAAGGAAGGAAAATAAAATCAATGAAACACAGTAAAATATATTAAGCAACAAATGACTAATCATATTTATAATTAAAACTTGGACAGAACATTGTATTTCTTTAATATTTTCCAAAGCAAAGGACAGCAACAATTTTCAACACAAATGTAATTTTTTAGAAGAAAAATCTTAAACAGAAATTATGACTACAGAATAACTTAATTGGGCCTCAGCTCTAACCTGGGCCAGGTCCAAGAAAAGTATCAAAACAGGCAGAGTCCTTCAAATGCTCTAATCCATGCTTTCATACCACTACAATTCCTACTCCTTACTCATTCATACCACCCTGGTCACTCAAGAGCCCCAGCCAGCCAGAGTACGCTACCTGATCCTGCCCATACCAACCAATGCTCCCAAAACTTGTGACTCAATCTGGAACAACTTTCCCATGGATTTCTGCTTAAATTGTGCCTCTTGAGCTAGCCGGTTAGCTCAGTTGGTTAGAGCACCACCTTGTAACAGCAAGGTCTAGGATTTGGATAATGAAAACAAACAAACAAACTGTGCCTCTATAAACATCCTCTAATCCTTAGTATACTGCCCTCCTCCATTTTTCCATAATATCAATTTTATTACAGAAATTATCACACAACTTCTGTCACATTTAAACTGTATACACTTCATTTGAACCCCTCTTCCCCTTCCCACTTCCTTGAGGACAGGAAATGTCATACTCATCTGTGTATTCCCCACACACTAAGCATAATCTCTTATAAGAAACTTATTGAACTGAACTTCCCTTCCCCAGTAACTTTCCACTTCAACATTTATCTGTCCCATATCCCATCTTGGGTCCTGCTCTCTATGAACTACTACTCGCCATTAGGATGGATTATATTTTAAATAAGCGTTTTTATTTTTGAATAATTTTGCCTTAACCCAAGGGATTACATAATGATGGAATTTTCAGGCAACAAGACAGCCCAGGGAGGGAGCTATTTTGAAACAGCCAGTACTCAGTATCAACTTGCTCCCCCCTTCCTTCGACTCCATCAAAATCCCCATAGGGTAGGGGTGAAAGGTACTTCACAGGAATTCTTTAAAAAGAATAGGAATGCCTACTTGCCCATAAAGAAGACCAATTTTGTTACGACCTCAGATAGGGTCCTGCATGTTAATATATTCACAGAATAAGTTAATGCGTGCAGTTAAAGAAAAGAGCCAAGATGAGGGAAAGAACTGAGAGAGACCCTGAAAGCCACACTTCAGGTAGTATGACTTTTTTTTTTTGGCAGCCAGCCAGTATGGGGATCCAGATGACTTTCTAATCATTCTTTTTATTACACATTTTGAGTTTTCAAACAATGTAGGGTAGTCACATTAATTTCTACTTTTTACATAAATACTTAAGCTTAAAGTAGAATTTTTTAAAAGAGATCATTTTAAGTCCTTTTAAAAAAGTAAATGTCTTAAGATCTGAACGTTTTTGATAAGCTATTCAGTAATTTATTTTTTCCCTGTAAGAATGAATGAAAAAGACCTTGGGTCAATGAGAAATGCCATATTCTAATGGACATATTGAGAAATAAAAGGGACTCAAAACAATTTCTTTAAAAGATTACTTTTAGGGCCGGCCCGGTGGCGCACTGGACACCGAGGGTTGCGATCCCGCTGGGTCAATGAGAAATGCCATATTCTAATGGACATATTGAGAAATAAAAGGGACTCAAAACAATTTTTTAAAAGATTACTTTTAGGGCCGGCCCGGTGGCGCACTGGACACCGAGGGTTGCGATCCCGTTACCGGTCAGTAAAAAGACAAAAAGGAAGAAAAAAAAAAAAATTACTTTTAAAAGTCAATAAAGGAAAAAGACATGAAATCTCTCTGAGGAAAAAAATCCTTCCTGGGAAAACTTGTTATGGAACCATCAATTCAAAATACCACTTTATGAGCAAGAGGTAATTATATACAGTTTCATATGCAAAGGAAACTACAACCTTTATTCTCTTCTGAGGTTCCTTCTTCTGAAGCTTTTTTTTCAAGCACAATTCCAGAAAAATCTGTAATTACCTAAAAGAATGGGGGAAAAGGATATAATATTTATGTATGAAAATCCTTTTCATAATGCAAAGATTTATACAGTTAATTCAAATAATCTCTACAACATAAAAATGGGCTATAAGAAGGAAAAGTCTTTCTAAAATAAGGAACCATGATACATTAACATTTTTGTACCATATTAACTAAAGCTAACTAATGATGATTCAAACTATGATTAAAAAGTGAATCATAGTAGTCTGACTGTTGAATCCCGCTACCCTGAAGTAAACACACTTCATAATTGTGATAACGGCGATAACTTTTATCAAATGAAAACTGCATTTTATATTTCATATAGAATTACTACAGAATCTAGAAATCTATTTTTTCCACATAGGCTTTAAATATATAAATAATTTAATATATAACTAAAATAAGGAACTGCTAATTTTAAAAAATTTCTAGAACAAAGAAACATGTTCAAAACCTAACAGAGAAATACAGAAGCATTCCTACCTCCAAAGCTTTGTCATACTGCTTGTTAGAAATATATAGTTCAGCTGCTATGTTAACATCTTCCATGGAGACTAGGCCCTGGTGTTTTGAGAGAGCTTCGTCAATTATATTAATAGCTGAAGTAACATCATTGGCTTCATAGTAGCTCCTAAAAAAGTAAATGGCAAAATACAGTCAACTTTTGTTCTTACTACTCTGCCAAAAGTTCTGATCTCCATGTTGCTAAATCTCACTGTCAATTCTCAGTCCTTATTTCATGTGATCTATCAGCAGTATTTCACACAGATGAGCATCCCTGCTCCTTAAAGTGCTTTCTTTAATACAATTCTGGAACATCATGTTCTCTTAGTTTCCCCCTACTTTATTGGCCATTTCCTTTTAGACTCCCTGCTGTTTCTTCCTCTTCTCCCCGACTTCTAAACAGTGGAGTACGTCAGGATTTAGTCCTCAGAACTCTTTTCTTTTCCCTCTCTGTTTCTCTCCCCTTCCCTCCCTCTTCCTTCCCCCAAACAAACTTGCCCAAGTGCGTGTGCATATATGCACACACTCGCTCACAGTTGCTCACAAGCACATGCACAACTCACATCCCATACTTATCAGAAAATATTGAGAGCTCTGCCTTCAAAATACATCCAGAATCTGATTACTTCTTACCACCTACTGCTGCTTCTACCCTGGTCCAAGCTACCATTTTTCCCTTCCACGTATCACTGCAATAATTTCCTAACTCGTCTCTTGCTTCTGCCCTTACCATTCTTCAGTCTATTTAAAGAGCAGCCAGAATTGGTGCATTTAAAATTTAAACCGGATCACATTATGTTTCTACTCAAAACACTCCAATGGCTTCTAAACTCATTCAGAGTAAAAGCCAAAGCCCTCACAGCAGCCCACAAGTGCTGAATGATCTGTTCCTCTGATACCTTTCTGCCATGCTCCCCCTGCCAAATCTTTCAGCATCCAGTTTGTTCCTTTGCATACCTTTGCATTTGCCATTTCCTTTATTTGTGATACTCTTCCCCTAAATATGTTACCTTCAGTCAGTATCATAACACATGTAATTAAGTCCTTCTCTAACAACCCTATTTTAAAATAACACACCCCCAAACTTCAAATTCCTATCCCCTTTCTCTGCTTTATTTTTCTGCATATATGTATCAACATCTGACATACTAAATATTTACTTGTTTATCTGTTTATTGCCTGTCTCCTCTAATAGAATGTAAGCTCCACAAGGACAGGAGATTTTAAAAACTTGTTCAGTACTGGGTCCTCTAGTTCTTTGTACAGTGCCTAGTGCATAAGATATATTCAGTAAGTATTTCTGGAGGGAAAGTAGGGACTGAAGGGAAAGCCTAATTAATGAGAAGTTACAGTAACAGGAAAGACCTCTATGGCAGCAGCAGAACTGGCCATCATCACTGTTCCCCAACAAAAGTATTATAAAACAAGTGGAAAACAAATTTACTATAACAGGCTACCTAACAGATCATAAAGTGGAAGCCTACTGGAATATGATACTATGACAGCTTGAGACTTATCTAATAGCAGATAACCTGGGAAGACCCTCAAGGCTCATGGTACACCATTAGGATGGCATTACCTCAACAAATTTCATAAAACGGCTTCTAGTATTCCTGCATAACTCATTCCTGAAAGGGTAGGAGGCAATTTCATAGCTAAGCATCATCATGATAAAGGCCATGGAATTAATAGAGGTAACCCTAAAGTACCCAGCTCAAGATGGTTAATCCTAGGCTGAAATACTACATAAAAGATACTCCTAGAATAGAAAGCACACCAGAAGGCATTACTTAGACAAAATGTTTCCTGCTTTGTTTTCCTGTGCAGCATATCAGAGAAGTAAATGAAGTAGGGCATATCTCAGAATAAAACATATACCACAGTCAGTAACATGTGCCAAGTATAAAAGAAAACTTTTAGTCTTAAGATAAAATGATTATAGAAGATCCCAGATCACAAACATTTATTTCACTGGGACATCTGCAATAAAAAATATTTTTTAAAAATGTTGCAAATAGGGCTGTTGGTTAGCTCAGTTAGTTAGAGCACAGTGTTGATAACACCAAGGTCAACGGCTTGGATCCCCATACCGGCCATCCACCAAAAAAAAAAAAAAAAAAAAAAATCTGCAAATATACACAACTTCAGCTGAGGTATAGACCTGGGAACCTAATCATCCTTTCAGAACATGCCCCATTTTAAACTTCTGAGCACTTGAAATGTAACTGTACATACAAAATTTTCTAAACAATCACACAACTGACTTAGAAACTCAAAAGTACTGCAACTCAGGCACAATATAAAAAACAGATGGCAAAACACTTTCTTGAACTTCAATGAAAAGTAAATTCTATTTCAAACATATGCTTTGATTTACAAAATAAGATGATTAATAAGAGTATTGGATTATACTTCACTCCAAACTTACTTTGCCATATCTCTAGTCAATTGCATAAAACGTTCTCCATCAGAAGGAGACAAAAGGTTTAAAATACGCCTATAACCATCCATGGCCATTTTATGATCACCCATCTGTTCATAAAGGCTTGATCGCTCCCACAGATAACGGACATTAGTAGGTTCATATTTAAGAGCTGAAAAAAAGAAAGGAATATAAATTACGTATTTGCCACAAAAAGGACTGCAGGGTACTTGGGTGTGACCCATCATCTCAGAAAATTTTTTAAAAAAAACACTTTAAACTAATTCTCCAATGGAACCAAGGGAGTTATTCTGGAATAAATTTATCTTCACAGGAACTCTTGATTAGGTTTGATCTAAGACCAGGTAGAACCCGAATCTCTATATTAATCTTTATTTGGTCACTCTAGTCTGACGTTAACCCTCAAGAACAACTTAGAACCAATGCTGGTTTCAGTGGGAAACTGAAGGTACTGTTCATTTACCAACTTTTGTGTTGTATTAGCTCACAATATAAAAAAAAAAGTCACTCATAAACATGAGAACAGAGGTACCCCAAATATTTACCTCTGATATAACAGAATATAAGAAACAAATATATTTCAGCCAATATCACATCCCAGAGAAGGAAGTGCAATTATCAAAAAACCTATTACGTAACATTTTATCAAAGTGAGAAAAATATTTTAATTACCTTTTGTATAGCAAAAGATAGCCTGCTTAATATTGTCTTGTTCCAGAGACATTTCTGCCAGTCTAACCCATTCTTCCGTGTCACTGGGATTTAAATGTGCAGCAATCAACTCAAACTGCAATGATTTCTCCATGTCGCCTTGGTCCTCATATATCATGGCCAGAGTAGAGAATGGCTCATAAGCCAGAGGAGCTATAATGAATTAAAAAATTAATTCCATTGGCTGAGGGAAGAGGCTTGAGCTGATGTCAATCCTATTGTTCAAACTGTGAGTCTTTTTTTAAAATACCTAAATTCTTTAAATCAATCTAGCAGAATTACACAAACTACTTAATGGAATTAAGAGTAAATACTACACTATTTGCTTTATTTTATTTTCATACATTTTTAAAGCATTATCTTGTCTAAGTGAAGTATAATTTCATTAAAAATCCTACTCTCCATCACACCTTCCTCATGAAAATTCCCCTTTGCTAAGGGTAAACATAGCTCAATAACTCAGCAAGTTCATCCCAATGAGCATCAGCCACATCAGTGGTGTTGAACCTTCATGATCTAGCTCCTACACCAAGGAGTATGGGATGAATGGAAAGGTATACTTAAGCAGCCCCTAAATGCAGGATATCAAAGTGAATGGTTAATTACATTTCTGAAATACTGTTTCTGAAACACAATACAAAGATTACTAGGGATTAAAGTCAAAGATTATTGTCAAAAATAAACAATTACAAACAAATAAAGGAACAGATAATATTAGAAAGTAGAAGCCAAATGAAATATACTGAAGGAAAAAGTTTAGTTAATCTTATTTCTGAATACTGGAAAGCAGAAATCCAATAAAATGTCTTGAATGGAAAAATCTGGCTAATCTCATTTCCGAAGGAGGAAAAAAGAAAAGGCGGTAGCCTCAAATTACCCGAATGAATAATCCTGGAAATTATAATAAGACTTCTAAAAGGAAATTCCAAAATATCGAAAAGATAAATTAAAAGTTCACTGTATTACGTCTACCCAAGCCACTCTGGAGGGCATCATTTGACAACGTTCAGAGAAGCAAAATGATAAATGTAAGTAATTAATAGAACTACCATATGACCCAGCAATCTCACTACTAGGTATACATCCAAGGGAATGGAAATCAACTAGAAGGGATACCTGCACTCCCATGTTTATCATGGCTCTATTCCCAATAGCCAAGAGTTGGAACCAACTTAAGTGTCCTTCAGTGGATGATTGGGTAAAGAAAATGTGGTATATATACACAATGAAATACTACTCAGCCATAAAAAAGAATAAAATTCTGCCATTTGCAGCAATATGAATAAACTTGGAGAAAATTATGTTAAGGGAAATAAGCCAGGCAGAGAGAGAGAAATACCACATGTTCTCACTCTCATGTGGAAGCTAAAAAAGTTGATCTCATAGAAGTAGAGAGTAGAATAGTGGTTACTAGGAACTGGGAGAGGAAAAGGGAGAGAGAGGAAAAGGGAGAGAGGGATGCAGAGAGGGTGGTCAGTGGATACAAAACATTAGAGAGATAGGAAGAATGGGATCTAATGTTCTATGGTAATAGGGACACTACAGTTAATAACAAAGGACTGTGTATCTTTGAATAATTAGTCGAGATGATGTTGAATGTTCCTAACAGAAAGAAGTGGCAAATGTTTGAGGTGATGAATATACTAAGCATTCTGATATGATTACTGCACACAGTATCAATGTACCCAAATATCATATTGTACTCTATAAATATATACAATTATCATAGATCAACTAAGGCAAATAAATTAAAAAGAGAGAAATAGAAAGTAGAATAGTGGTTACCAGAGGCAGGGAAGGGGGAGGAGGGGAGGGGTGGGGCATAGAAATGTTGGTAGATCAGTACAAAGTTACAAAGTTACAGTTACATAGGAAAAACAAGTTCTGGTGCCTAAGGGTGACAATAGCTAATAATATTGTATATTTCACGATAGTCAGAAAAGAGGATCTTGAATGTTATAACCACAAAGAAATGATAAATGTTTAGATGATAGATATGCTAACTATTCCAATTAGATTATTATACAATATATACATGTATTGAAACAAGCTGTACCTCATAAACATGTACAATGAAAAAGTAAATTTAAAAAAAGAGGATTATCTGAGAGATACATAGCTACATCCTCAGTTATATTAAAGGTTTGCCTTTAAAAAATAAATATAATTAGTCAAAACATCACTTCTGAAGATGTTCTTCCATATGCCCAAGATGGGCTGTTATATCAAAAGATAAGATGACAAATTTAAATTGTGTCTTTAACCAAAAAATAGATTAAAATAATCTAGCACTGCCTGTTCTGGGAAATGGAGGGAAAAAGAACACTCAAGTGGTTTTAATACATATGCCATATTTTAAAAAGACTAACAGTACAAAAGTCTAAAACCTGTAAAATGAAACATAAAAAACAAATAAAAACAAAAAAGGAAGCTGTAAGAGTTCAATAAATATTAATGATTGACTCTGTGATTTTCATTTTCTTCTCTTATCACAAACCAAACTTCTGAATATATTTTCTAAGTAGTTCAGTGAAGTACTCTTCTTCCATTTGTTTTAAAAGTCGGACTATTAAACCACTATTATCAATAAAGTTCCCACAGAAAATACCTTGTCTTATGATTTCCATGCACATCAATATTGCCTCTTCACGTTCTCCTCTGGCAAAGCGAATGTTGGCTTCACCCATGAGACCTCTCAGAGCTCTGGGAAGTTTACTCCGAGGCCTTTTCTCCTGTATGGAAAAAAAGTGACGTTTAGATTAAAATACAATAGTCTTAGATTTCAATTCCAACCATATTAACAAATACAGAACATAATAAAACTGAAATTTTTCTTTAAAACTTTTCAGTCTTCTAAACTCAGAACGAGGGACTAAATGACTGAATTCTGACTCTAACATTAAAGTCTACATTGCAGCAAAAAGTCTAAAACTCAATTGCAGGAAAGAACAGAATTATTCTGTGATACTCTCAACAGAGGAGCATTTCAGAAAATTTTAAAAAACTACAGTTGGGCCAGCCCGGTGGCGCACTGCTACAGTGTGCCGCTTGGGAAGCGTGGTGGTGCTCCCGCCAAGGGTTCGGATCCCACATACAGACCGGCCACTCACTGGCTGAGCGAGGTGTGGGCGCAACACCGAGGGTTGCGATCCCGTTGCCGGTCCCGGT
>NW_007733896.1:67178-72778 GCF_000696425.1 Galeopterus variegatus
TGCGGTGGTGCTCCCGCCAAGGGTTCGGATCCCACATACAGACCGGCCCACTCACTGGCTGAGCGAGGTGTGGGAGCAACGCCGAGGCTTGCGGTCCCGTTGCCGGTCCCCGGTCCGGTACGGGGGCAACACTGAGGGTTGCGATCCGTTGCCGGACACGGAAAAAAGATAAAAGACAAAAAAAAAAAAAAACTACAGTAGAAAGTTCAAAGCACAGTAAAATACATAAAGAAAGCAAAAACCAAACGGTCAGAAATTACTAACTTACTAATTAGAATAATAACAAAAGTAGAACCAGATGCTGCAAAATGGGTTTATATGCCAGGAGACTTATTACGATATAATGTACTATATTTTCCTTCTTTCAAATTTATTCACTCAGAATGAACTTGGTTAAAAAAATATTAAGTTATAGTATAGAACAGACCTTTTAATAGCAAAACTACAGTCCGTGACAATATAACAGTTTTATATAAAAATTCTGTAAAAGGAAACATAAGAAATGAATGACAGTAGTTGTCTCACAGCATTTTCTTTCTTATAGTTTGAATTGTTTCCCAGGTATAATGGAAAGATTTCTTTTTCAATTACTAAATCGCTTTCTTACATTCTGTTTATAAATACCAAATAAGTAACAATTTACTTTCATCATCTTCTTGGTTTCACGATTGAGAACCATCTCCAATACAAATACATCGCCTGCAGTGGGTTGCTCAGGTGTTTCTTCCTCCTCCTCCTCTTCTTCCTCCTCATCATCTTCAATCTCTCCAAGCATGGAAGCAAAGACCTTGTGAACTGACTTACTCACTCCGTCTGATGTTTCTCCTGAGGGAAGAAACATTGGAGTAGCGCAAAAAAAAAAAAAAATTCAAAACACTCAGTGGTCAAAAAAGAAAAAAGAAAAAATATTTTCTGGCGTATAGATTGTACCTCAGTAACACCACACTTGAAAGTAAAAAATAGTAAATGAAACCCTCAAAAAAAAAAACAACCCAAAGAAGAAAGCTGTCATGAAGCCATGTACTGTACCACTGTACTCTGTAGGAATGGTTGACTCATCCTTCAGGCTTCATCCAGATATACAGGCAAAATTAAGTGGAAAATCCGAAACACATACGGTAATAGTTAAAAGCAGAGCAGAAAAAGAAAATAAAAGAATTATAAGATATAGATCAAAGAAATAAACAAGCTTGGTGATACGGAACCTAGGTGGTATAGCATAGTGGTTAAATCTGAGGACTCTGGAGCCAACCTGTCTGGTTTCAAACTTTTTCTCCATCTAACACTAGCTGCATAACTTTGGGAAAATTACTGAAGCTCTCTGTATCTCAGTTTCCTCATTTGTTAATAATAATGTCTGCTTTACAGAGTTTCTCTGAGGACAAAATGAGTGTGTATATACACATACATATAAGAGGGCAATTTAAAAAATTCGTGGAAAATCTGAATTAAAAGATAATACAAATCTTTCCATGAACTTTTGAAGTACCCTCATATATGCCTAGAATAATGCCCAGCATATAGTAACATCTCACTAAATGCTACTATTAGTATTAAATAACATTATTATTTCAGAAACAAAATAACATGACATACTTCATTTATATCTTAGGATATCACTACAATACAATGATTTTTGTATGTTCATAATAATGATCTTGAATGATCAGGAAAAGGTTAAGTTCAGAAGCCAATTTTCTGTTAAATAAAGCAGAGACATGTAACATATTTTAGAAAAAATCCAATACAATAATTTATATATATTTGTGTTTAAAAACCCTTAAGTTTATTCACTTACGTGAAATACTTTACATCCCAAAGATGCTGGATAAATGAGATGAGCAATGTTTAAGGAAGATTTTGAAAGCCACATATTCTGAGCAACAAATAAGTAATTATTTTTATGAAGTCATAAGAATCATATTCAAGGATTTTAAATATCCAAAATAAAGATGAAAAGAAATGTGTAAAATTTATCACAGGAACTGAAAAGGAGAAAAATCATAAGATCTTCTAGATAAAAGCATCTAATAAAATCCAACACCCATTCCCCGTAAAAATTCTCAGTCAACTAGATATGAAAGGGAATATCTTTAATCTGATGAAGAGTATCTACAAAAAAATTGTCCTCAAACAAGTTAATGGTAAATTATTGAAAGTTACTAGACATAAGACAAAGATGCCTGCTATCACCACTTCCATTCTACATTTTACTGGAGATCCTAGCCAATGCAATAAGAGAAATAAAAGGCATAAAGGTGGCAAGGAAAAAATGCAATTATCATACTCACAGAGGACATGATTATGTATGTAGAAGATCCAAAATAATCTGCATACAAACTGTCAGAATACAGTCATCCCTTGGAATCTGCCAGGGATTGGTTCCAGGACCCCCCTCAGATACCAAAATCTGCAGAACCTCGAGTCCCTTGTATAAAATGGAATTGTATTTGCAGATAACCTACATACATCATTCTGTGTACTTTAAATCATCTCTAGATTACTTATAATACCTAATACAATGTAAATGCTATGTAAATAGTTGTTACACTGTATGGGTTTTTTATATCTGTATTTTTTTTATTGTTGTATTATTTTTTCCCCCAAATATTTTCAATCCACAATTGGTTAAATCCACAGACATGGTACCTGCAGATACAGAGAACCAACTATACATGAATTTAGCAAGGTTGCTGGACATAAGGTCAATATATAAAAGTTAATTGTAGTTTTAAATATCAGCAACAATGAATTGAAAATGAAATTAAAAGACCCTATCTGAGTGGTGTGTAGGAAAGGAGCTCAAGAGCAAGAATTTAGTATTTGCAATGTCCAGGAGGAAGACAATGACCCTAGTGGCCATATATCCCAATTAGCAGACCTTGCCAAAGCTTACTCAAAATTGACTCTTTCTTCTGCACACACTCAACGAGAGTCTTGGTAGAGTTCTGGGACAATTCTTTCCAAGGAAATTGAGAGCTTTATATCTTAAAAGGACTGATGGGATTATCTGAGTTTAGGCCAGCCAGTCCTCGTGTGCCTGACTGCTCAAGATGAGCCAGAACTGGACTCAGTTGACCCCTTTTTGAGGGAGGGCCTGATGGCCAGCTCTTGGGGGGGCAGCGTTAGGCAACAAGACTGACAGGTACCCAATTGTACCTCAAAGACCTGATAATGGGAGAGAAGCTCCTCCTCTAAGCAGATAAGAAAGGACCCATAAATTCAGAACAACCTCAGTCCCCTTTTCCACCCTACCTGCCTGGCAAAGAAAGAAACAGTAATCCCAATTTTCCCTCCTCATTGTCCCTTCTTCCCCACTTGGTCCAGGGAGGTGGGAATGTAAAGCTTGTTTGTTTTCTGTCCATCCTATGAATGTGTGTTCTATGTAAAGGCTTATTTATTTAGAGGGAAAAGAGCCAGCCTCTACCTCTAACCCCCAGAATATAAAGTTTGGTTTAGTTCTCAATTGGACCCTATACATGAAACTACATTCTAGCTGACAGTTCAGCAGCCAGGTAACTTAACATCTGATCACTAGAAAGGTGTTTCAACCACTAGAAATTAATACATTTGCATACTAGTTCATCAATTAGGCTCTAATGAGTTTAATTATTTGGGGTGCACTAACCAAATTTAATATCTGGACATGCAGATCTCAGGACTGGATCCTAGACTGAGGCATTATAACAAGATACCTACACTATGTGTGAAGTCCCATAGCCAACTGGCCTCTGACATTTCTATATTATTTCCCTATAATTAAACAGTGATTTGGAAGCCACTTTGTATAGAAGTATAATTCATTATAATTTGGGAAAGTATAATCTGGAAGTAATTAGTCACCAACCAAGAGGGCCAATTTAAAAAATTATGATTCTAAAAAGGCTCCCAAACAAATACTAATGTCAATTTGAAACATTTTTCCAATACCAGAACTCACAAAAACAGCATCACCATATTTAATAACTCAACAAATACCTACTGAGCACCTACTATATACGAAGCATTATGTTCCTGATAAACCAGGTAATCAGCAACAGAATATCATTGTGATGAAAAAATAATGTTTTCACTAAATTACTTTGCTAGATACTTTTAACATTTAATGCAGGTAGCAAATGATCTTAACATACCTTCATTGACATCTTTGTCCTGGGATTTGGTAGAGTCAATTCCTGATGATGTTGGAACTTCAGAATCATCTGGATTTTCTTCAGATAACTTTCCTTTTTCCTGAAGACTCTGTGATTAAAAATTAATTATTCCAAAAACTAATGCAGATTTAGCTCTCTCCAGAGTATGTGGTTCTAATCCTAGCTTTGCTAAGTTGTTTTGTGACTAAGGGTGGGCAATTTATGGAAGAGGGCATTTGCCTTATTTTATATTTCTATAAAACCTGAGCTCTGCACACACCCATAGTATGTGGAACTAAAATTTGAATATTCTCGAAGTATTTCAAAGTATTTTGGTCTTTCGTCTGAATCAGTCATTTGTAAAAAAAAAATTAAATACCTTAATATCATAAATCTACACATTATATCCTAACACTTATTGATTTTTGGCAGCTGGTTAGTGAGGGAATCCAAACCCTCGACCTTGGAGTTGTAACACGGCGCTCTAACAAACTCAGCTAACCGCTAGCCCCTTATATCCTGACACTTTAAATGTAGGGATGGGGCACTTCTAGTCACATGAATTAGGAAAGAATCCTCCAGCTAACTCCAAAAGGTTCAATTACTTTTATTTTCCCTTGGACTTCGAAGAAGTGAGAAGATATTCAAAATTCAAATATTTCTTAATAAGTTCAAAAAAAAAAATGAATGAAGATGTCCTTGTTTTCGGATAATTAAGTTCATTTTTCTTGTGGAAAATTACACCATACAAGTGAGAGACTCCTCAAAAACGGGAGCTGAACCCCTCCGGTTTAGAAGTAGAGAAACTGAGGCCTAAAGAAGGGAGGTTAGTTACGCACGCACGGTCACAAGACGACTTAGTGACAAAGCTAGGACTAGAACCAGGTACTGACTACTAATCCCCCATTTAACCTATTAGCGGTAAGCTACCCTCAAATAAAAATTTAGTATTAGGCAAAAAAAAAAGGGGGGGGGGAAGGGGGCTTGCCACGGAGACAAAAGCTTTTCGGTGAGTGAAAATGTTTTTAAGAAGAGCTTAGTAGAGGGATGAGGAGTGAGAACCAGGACGGAGGTAAGAAGGGGAAGAAGCTGCTGGGAGTTCCCGGCCCGTCCCATTGCAGCAAAAGTGGACTCTGGGTCCCCCGCTTCTCTGTAAGTGTACAGGGCGACAAGAGTGGAGGAAATCCTGGCCTGTTATCTCCTCACTTTCTTCTCGCGGGTTTTTCTCTCTTCTCTCCGCCTTTCGAACTCCTCAAAGGAGATTTTCCCTTCCAGGTAGTCGATGAGTTCCGGGCTGAACCCCGACATGTCTGCAGGGTCCGTCTCTGCAGCCCCTGGAACGGGACAAAGAACCGGAAAAGCAGGGCCTCCCGCTCTCTACCTCGCGCCGGGGCAGTCAAGAAGGGACGCCGCGTCCTCCCGGGAAACCCGCCCGGCCGGCGCCGCAACCGCCGCGTTCGGGTTCCG
>NW_007733896.1:73519-75171 GCF_000696425.1 Galeopterus variegatus
CGCAACCGCCGCGTTCGGGTTCCGCGTGCGCGCCAGGCCCCCGGGTCTCCTTCCGCGCAGCGCGGGCGGGACCCTGCGTCCGGCCGGAGCCTCCCCGGTCGTACTTGGGTAGTAGGGGAAAACATGTTCTGTAAGGAGACTTTCTTTAATCTAGATTATTTCTCTCCATTCTTTAAAATGTTTGTTTCATTCTCACTTCCAATCCATTTCTTTTTCTAAATGTTCTTTAAGTTAATTTGATCTTTGCTGTAGTGAATTTTTTCTTAATTTACCCATTTGCTCTGCCACGTGCATGTTTCATTTTCCAGTTTTCCCCTGCCGCGGAAAGCTGAAGTCCTCCCTCAGTTTACACTTTAAATCCCATCTTTTCCAGCACCTTCAGTTTTCCCTTTTCACACAAATCTTCAAACTCTCCCTTTCCTCAGGCTTCCTCTCAGTCTGTTAAATAAGTTTCTCTGGACTTAATGTTCCACCTCTAATTCCCACCCAAATTTTCTTCTTTTCTTAACAGTGAGCCCAAGTTTTCTTCTTTTCTTAAGAGTCAGCTTTTAGGAAGAATCAAACACTTGGTATGATAACCATACACTGTTGCCCATTTATTATAAGCCATCTGCTATCATACCTATTACATACATATATCTCAAAATAATCCTTAAAGTGGATGTTGTTATTCTTAATGCCAAAGTCCCTTACCTAATAAGTAGAAGAGTCAGGATTTGAACGCTGATCTATGACTCTAAATCCCATGCTTGCAATTATGGTAATAAATTGCCTCCCCTCAATGGTACTACTTTTCAACTCCTACACACTCCTGTGATTTGTATTTTACCTTGTATTATAACTATGTCTCTGCTTGTCATATTCTAGAGAGACTGGTTGTAAACATCTTGAGAACAGCACTAGCTAACCCTATTCTGTAGCCTAGTAATTTGTGCTCAAAGCACATTTGTGAATTAAATTGGATGGAACTGAAAGTGCCTTTGGAACTTAGGCAAGGGAGCTGGGGGATGGGGGATGTAGCTCCTTTGCAGCTCCATATGCAGCGAAGGTTAGAGAGAAGCTGTTGGGAACCTATCACCCAGCGGTCATTATGACAATCCAGGTGAGGATAAGCAGCAGTAGTATGGCAGAATGAAGGGCTAGGATCTGTGAGAGTGGGACTGCCAGGTGACAGAAAAATAGCTCACAGCTACAAGTCATCCCCTTTCTCCTGAGGAAGGATCCTCCGGGTACTACCTGGGTATAAAATATGGAAGGCGAACAGGGTGGGATATGTTAAGGTAATCCAGAGAAATTGCTTTTAGGGAAATTCTCCTCTGAATTTTTCCAGGCAGTTGGAGAACTGTATCAAGAGCAAGTCAAGAGTCTTAGGTCCTAACTTTCCTAGGGGAAAAGGAAAAGAAAGTGGTTACCTGATAGTGAGAACTCTCTCCTAAGATCCAGATGGCTTAGACTGGCCTGTTTTATTGTTGGCTCCCTAGAATATGGGAATAACAATTCTGGTGATAGAAACTCATGTTGTGAAAAATGGGGAGTAGTGAACAAGAGGTGGGAGGATAGTTTTTCTGCTATGGAACACCTTGATGACATGAAAGTTCTTTTAGAGGGCAGAATGTAGCAAAATATCTTGAAATTTTAATCTTTTTGTTTTT